>NC_052065.1:88296436-88599466 GCF_903992535.2 Arvicola amphibius | reverse complement strand
AAAATAAATATTAAAAAGCAATAGATTTAAAAAAATAAGCCACGTAGAGATGGAGAATACACAGAGAGTCTGGATTATGTATATTATTATGTTTTCTTTGAATTTTTTGACTGTGAAGAAGCTAGTAACCAAAAATATATACTTTAAAGGTATCTTGAATTGAAAATATGGGTCTAAAGATATGGTGCTTTGGAAAAGAGGTTCTTCTTTTGTTTCCACAGAAGATGAAAACCTGTGGAATCCTTCCAGACTAATGTGGTTTGATGGACCAAGACTTCCTGAAAGGTTGCCAAAAACACCCCCCCAAAAATAACTTTGCCCAACAAAAAGCAGGAAGCAGTTTGGAGATAACTATGCCCATATTCCCAAATATAGTTTATAAATATTTGTTTACTTTTAAAGGGGGATATGCTATAGAGATGAATACTTTGCATTGGTATGGAAATTGGTTTCTTGATACAAATTTAGGGTCAATTTTATTATACTGTTTATATGTATATTTCTGCTCTTGATTAAGATATTGTGTTTGTGCAGCTCATTTGAAAATATAATGTATAATTGGGAATTATAGGTTAATAGTCATCTATAATAGGCATATAGTCATGTTAATTAGATTTTTAGATTTACAGAGATGTATTTCAGATGGATAGGTATTGTTTAAACCTTTCAAAAACTACAGAATATGGCATTTAAAATGTTTTAAGAATTTAAGATTTATTATGACAATGAGACACATCTGCTCCTGGCAGCACCAATGTACTTCAAGAGAAAGATGGGCATCCAAGATGCTCCTTATGGAGTTGGTTAGCCATTTGGGCAAGAAACTGCTCTTGCCTGGACTGCTTGATGAATTGCACATGCAGGACCCACAAAGAAATGAGTACTGAACTTGCCTAAAAGTAAAATAATCCTTTAGGGTTCCTACTTCATAAAGAGAAGAAAGTGACTGACAATATAGGCGAAACTATCTTTGAAATTTCCTGCTTCATGGAAAAGTCTGCTGGATATTATGGGCCTATAGGCTGAAGATGTACAACAGTACTGGGTGACTGTCCAGGCAGTGATATGGTTCTGTCATTTCTAGAGTTTTGGAAGTTGCTTACAATGCACTTTCTGTTTACTTAAGTAATATTATATTCTTCTGGAGTCTTTGATGGATTGAAGAATTTATAATTATAGTTTTCTTTAGTTATGACAAAAGATAAAGTAGATATAAATATTGTAACTATAATTCTTGCTTTATACCTGTTTTGTTATATGTAATTTTACTATGTTACAGTTAAAACCTTCCTTTTTATTTAAACAGAAAAGGGGAGGTGATGTGGGATTCCCCTATGTATGCTGTGAATACCGATGGTTAATAAAGAAACTAGCTTGGCCTGATAGGGTAGAACAGAGCTAGGTGGGGAAAATAAAACTAAATGCTGAGAGAAGGGAGGTGGAGTCAAGAGAGAAGCCATGGAGCTGCCACCAGAGACAGACATGCTGAAACCTTTTTGGTAGGTCATGAGCCTCGTGGTAAAATATAAAATAATGGAGATGGGTTAATTCTAGATGTAAGAGCTAGATATCAATACACTTAAGTGATTGGCCAAGCAGTGATTTAAATAATATTGTTTCTGTGTGATTATTTCAGGAGTCTGGGCAGCCAGGAAAACAAACAAGTGGCTTCATAAACATCACTTAGTATGTATTCCAGTTTCCTCTATTTCCCTAAAAATTTATAATTTCACTTTCCTATACTTCTGAACAAAATCTCATTGTGTATATCCTTTTCATTATCTATTCACCTGTTGATGGAAATGTAGGAAGTTCTCATTTTCTATCCATCATGAAAAGAAGCAGTTATTTCTATGGTAGGATATAGTATCCTTTGGGTATATGTCAGGAAATGGTATAGCTGGGTTATATGATAATGCTTTTTTAATTTTTGAAGATACCTCAATAATGATTTAGATAATGGGTCTATTAATTTTTACTCCCATTTATAGTAAATAAGGGTTCCTCTTTACCTATATCCTCTCCATCATTTGTTATCAGATTTGTTAATGATAGCCATTGTGGATGTGATGTGGTCGTACCTCAAAGTAGTTATAATTTGCAATTCCTTGATGACTGAGGATGTTGGACATGGTTTAAAATAGTTATGGACCATTTGTGTTTCTTTTTTTGAGAACTATCTGTTCATTTCATTAGGACATTTGTTGATTAGCAATTTTATTCCCTTGGTGTTTAATTGATGTAGGAGTGTCTTATATCTATCTGTTGTTTCATTGGTTAATTAATAAAGAAACTGCTTGGCCTGATAGGTCAGAACATAGGTGGGTGGAGTAGACAAAACAGAATGCTGGAAAGAAGGGCAGTGAGGCAGATACTTCAGGCAATCGCCATGCCTCTCCTCTCTGGGTCAGTCGCCATGAAGCCAGCCACCAGGTCAGACATGTTGAATCCTTCCCAGTAAGACACCACCTCGTGGTGATACACAGATTACTAAATATATGTTAAAGCAAGATGTGAGAACTAACCAGTAAGAGGCTAGAGCTAATGGGCCAGGTAGTGTTTAAATGAATACAATTTGTGTGTTGTTATTTCTGGTGTAAAGCTAGCTGTGCGGAAGCCGGGCAGGATGAAAAGCAGGCCTGCTTCCCTCATCACTACATTTAATTCTCAAGTTCTTTGCAAATTCTGGTATTAGCCCCTGTCTAAAGAACAGTTGGTAAAGATTTTTCTCCTATTCTCTGAGATAAGTGTTCTGTTGATGGTTTCTTTTGATGTACAATAACTTTAATTTCATGTAGTCCCATATGCTAATTCTTGGAGTTCTGATAAAATAGTTGTTGCCTCAAACATTATCTTGAAGTATGTTTCATATTTTCCTCTAGCAGTTTCAGCATTTCAGGTTTTAAATTCTGGTCTTGATCCACTTTGAAGTGATTTTTGTAGAGGGTAAAGGTATGAATCTCATTTCATTCTCCTGCAAGTGAATATTGAGTTTTTCCAGCACCATTTTTGGACTAGGTGGCCTTTTTTTACACTGCATGTTTACTGCACATTTTCATTTCAAAATTAGATGATCATAGCTTTATCATATTTTCTTAATCCTCTATTCTATTCTATTGGTCTCTATATTTTTGTGCTAGTATCAGATGTCTGTTTTTATGCTAGTATGTCTTTGTAACCCTGTTGTATTACAATACTTTTAGCTATATTCTTCCCCATTAGAATTGCTTTGCCTATAGTTATCTTTCATAGTTATTTAATTTCAAAGATGGAAGTTTTGTTTTATGTGGTTTTGGCTTTTATAGTTCCTGATGAAAAGTTAGAAATTATTGCAAAATTCCTGTTATTGTATGCGAGTTAAGATCTCCCAGTACCACTTTTTGTAGTGTTTCTTTACTTAACATTTTTGCCATCCTGACTATGATGTGTCGTGAAGATTTTCTTCTCTGCTTGTGTATGTTTGGGGTTCTAAATGCCTCTTGAATTTGGATGTCTACTTTGTTCTCTAGGTTTGAGTATTTTTCTACTATGATTTTATTGAATAATCTCTGTTTATTTAGAGTTTATGTCTGTTCCTTCTACCAGACAAATCCTAGAGTTTGGTCTTGAAATTTTCTCAGACTTCATGGAAAAATCATTTGTCATTCATGTTCTCTTTTCCTTGTGTATGTCTCATTGTATTATTGTCCCCCATCCCCAAAATTCACTCTTAGGCATGAGCTTATCTATCAATTTATAAGATTTTATTAGTTCTTTGAAAATTTCACACGTTTTGATTATATTCACCTCCATCTCCTCCTATATTAACCCCCCTTCCCTATCCATTCAAATTTGTGTCTTCCATTCTTAGTGTGGTTTTTGACTAACCATTTCTTTCAAGTATTTCTGTTTTTAATCAGTGTTTCCATAACCTTGTTGAATTTTTTATCTATAAGTTTCTCTTTATCCTCCACTGTACTACCTGTCTTGGTCACTTTGGGGACTCTCTTGTCAGGGTCTTAGATATAGTTTCTTACTTTGTGCATGTGTTTTTTAATATATGTTATCATTAATTATTTTAAAAGCTAAGATTCTGATATCTTAAATATTTCAACTATCTCTGTGATTTTCAATTCTATTATAGGAGAGGTGGGAGGCTGGTAATGTGTCCTCATGGGTTATTGTGTCATAATCTTTGTATTTCTTTACTATATTTTGGGTATCTGCTGGAATGGATTTGTATTCCAGTTTTAACTTCCCTGTGGTTAGTTAAGTGCATTAATAATAAATTCAGAGTCGCCAGCAATGTGTCAGTGTCACATTAAAGAAAACATTCAAAGCACTTTCTTCTTATGTCATGTAACCAAGACCAAGCCTCCATTTGAATTCTCTACCTAATTTTCCTTGTGACCTCCATCTCTCTGTGTGTCCATTGTATGAGTCTGAATCTGTGCAATTTTGAAGGCTGTCTTGTGAAGAGTACATAAATTAAGACTAGAGTTATGCATTTGTTTATGTTGTAAAAGGTGATTACATGATAAGTAAGGTTGGTTTGTTATATTGTTCTCATAAAGGCAGGTTAAGCAAACAGTCTGAGTATACAATAGGCTAGCCATCTTAAGGCCTAAGTGACCTCAAGATGTATTATTAACTCTTGCTGTGTGTTCCAGCAAAAGTTCTCGTCTCTGAGAATATAAGAGACTAGGTTTTGATAATGAATTTCCACACTTCCCCTCCTTCCTACTCTATTTGGTTATTTTGTTTTCCATAAGTCTTCTAAAAGGATGTCTGCATTAAATTCACTCGTGGAAACTGGTAAAACCTGAATTCTTACATGGGGTAACTGACACACTCCAGTTTGGCTAGGTGACAGCAAAGTCATAGATAGGGATGCATGATGATTATCAGGGTACCCAAATGGGGTCGAATACTGGTCATACATGGAACTCAACAAACTGGCTGGGGGCTGGAATGAGAAGAGTCCTATGCTGACCACTTCCAACACTGGAATCAGAGCTCTGATCCTGCAGTGAACGCTGGGGCTGCTGGAGTCAAAACTTCTGTGTTGTGTGATGTTTTAGTCTTTTGGCTCTTTAGTCTTTTGACTTTTGGGGACTGGGCATCCCCTAGGTCCCAAATAAATCAACATGGGGGCTTATTCTTAGTTATGAGTGCCAGGCATTAGCTTGACTTCTTTCTTGCCAGCTTTTCTTAAATTATAGCGACTACCTTTTGACTCTGGGCTTTTTCCTTTTCTTACTTCTGTATATCTTTCACTCTTACTCTGTGGCTGACTGGGAGGCTGGGTGGCTGGGTGGCTGGGTGGCTGAGTGGCTGGGTGGCTGGTCCCTGATGTCCTTCTCCCCTTGTTCTAGAATTCCTCTTCTGCCTCAGTTCTCCTTCTATTAATACTCTCTTCTTGCAAACCCCACCTGTCCTTGCTCCTGCCTTGCTATTGGCCATTTGGCTCTTTATTAGACCATCAGGTGTTTTAGACAGGCAAAGAATCACAGCTTCACAGTGTTAAATAAATGCAGCATAAACAAGAGGAACACATCTTTACATCATTAAATAAACATTCCACAGCATAAACAAAAAGTAACACACCTTAAAATAATATTCCCCAAGACTTCTGACCCATGATGAACTCTGAGAACACTGTTGTAACACACCCCTCTCAACTTCTTTTAATCTTTTTATTTTTTTCTTTTATTAAGACTTGGTCTCACCATATAGTCCAGCCCGGTGTGAAACTTCATCTGTAGCCAGGGCCAGTCTGGAACTCATACTCTTACTACTATGCACCAAAAAAAAGAAAGAAAGCTGAGCTCTTTTTCTCTCTTTTCCCATTATTCCACAGAAGACTGCAAAACAAATTTGCTAATAGGCTTTGATGTATAACAGTTTCCTCTGAAACCAAAGCATTCATTATGGTGGGAACCTCCTTAAGCAGAGAGGCAAACAATAACGAGACAATACATAAGTAAGGATAAATAGCTTCAGGAAGTCCCTGTAACTGATCAGATTCACTAGGCCGCTCCCTGTCAGAGGAGGCAGAACCCCGCTGCAAAGAAGACTTGGAGAGGAGAAAGCCTATTAAGAGACTCTGAGTAGAGCTGCCTGGAAGAGGGTTAGACCAACTGAGGCACCTGGAAAAAGACACTCCAAATTATTGAGCTGAGCACAGGCTGTGCAGTGTGCTCCAGGTATCCAGCTTTGGTGAACTGTCCCCAATGCTGGGGTGACCGTTGGTGATACAGCTGTCTTTCTGTCATTTCTTCTCTTGTAAGTAACCTCTGACCCATATTATTGTAAGCTACCTCAATAAAAACTCGTTGGTTTACCAAATTGGACTTGGTGGTGGTATCTGTATTTTGATCTGTCAGGAGAATCCTATCTGGGGTGAGTAGACATCAGTTATGTCTCCCCATTTTGTCACACAACAGTTGTATGTTGGAAGAGGAGCCGCTAGTTAGTTTCCAGCCACTTAGCCCAGAAATTATCACCCAGAAACTGTATTAATTAAATCATTGCTTGGCCCATTTGCTCCAGCTTCTTATTGGCTAACTCTTACATTAATTTAACCCATTTCTATTAATCTGTGTATCGCCACACTGCTGTGGCTTTCCGGGTAAAGTTTTGACATCTGCCTCCAGCGGGACTACGTGCTTTCTCTCTGACTCCACCTTCTTCCTCTCAGCATTCAATTTAGTTTCCCCTGCCTAGTTCTGTTCCCCTATAGCTCTGCTATAGGCCCAAAGATACAGAGGGAAATCCCACAACACCGGCATTTATAATCCTACTATTTGAGGGGCAAGGGCAGAAAGACCTCAAGTAATAGGATAACCTGGGCTACACAGTGAAATCCTGATTTAAAAAAAAAAACAAATAACAAAAACCAAAAATGTCTGCTGGTTGTAAGTAACTATTTTTAAGTATTTAATAATTGTTAAGTGGCAACACATCAAGGTTCATTTAGAACAAAACCATAAAATGGATACTCATCATGCAGAGTATCATGCTCTTGCATTTGGGTAGAATACGGTCATAGATTCTTTCCTCAGAAACAGGTGCATTATGTCAGCACAGTCTCCCTGCTATTTGTTGTTTTGGAAGTTTGAAGTTGGAAAGAGATATGTACAATGCTTAGTTGCAATGGAGGCAGTAAATCTAGTGAAATGAAGTCAACACTCACTCTCATTCCCTTCTAGCGTGCGTTCCTTCACTGCCAAACCTGGGAAAATTAAATTTCCATTTCTGAGTCTTCCTTACAGTTGTTTCTGGATGCAAATTAGTTTCTACCAATTAGATGTACTTTCATGAGATTTACAAGGCAGACATGATTTAAGGGTGATTTCCCTGCAAATGCTGATTATTGTTGCCAGAGAGCAGTCTTAAAGACTTTGCATTTTTCTGCATCAGCATTCCCATGTTCTTTCTCTTAGCTGGTATTCAGAAGCAATTGTATTTGTAATGGAGGATACACTCAGCCATAGATGGCCTGCCACCAGAGTCATGGGTTGAAAGGTCCCTTCCTAAGTCTTCAAGTACCAGTCATCCCTTTGAGTACTTGCAGTTAACAATTCCAGTGGGAGGGTTCTGATTTCTTTATCTCCTGGAGTGAGCCGAGGTAGCATGTCCTCCGCCAGACTAGTTCTGAGGTGTTATTCTGAGTCTCCATTCTCTGGAGATTCTATTTAGAGCACATTCCCCTAAGTCCTGCCAATATATATAATCTTTCCCTAACATTAAATATCTTGAAAAGCAGAGTAGGTAGGTTTTGCTTCTTACTGAATCCTGATTGACAGAAATGTGTTCCTGAAAAATAGTTTTTATTATTATAAATATTTTTGTTTATATTTTATAATTATCACATATTGGACAGAATGGCACTCATGACATTTTAATATATGTGGAGAGAATACCTTTAATATATGAATACAGCATATGGCCCTACTACCTTCCCTTACTATTCCCTGTCATACTACAACTTTCCACTCATCTAATAGGTTTTTCCACTTTCTTTATTAATGCATAAAATTACCCAAAATCAGCTTCATTGTGGTATCTTGATATATGCATATCACATAATGAGATCAAACTTACTTAAACTACCTTCTCTTGGCCCAATTCTTTGTTCCCTTCTTTTCCACTAATAGTCCCACTTGAGTTCTCATTTATTCTAGATTCTGTATGTAAATGAAGACATACACTATTTATCATTCCGTACCTGACTTATTGTGCTTAAGATGGAGAGCCCCAGTTCCATCCAGTTTCCTACCAATGTGATTTCATTCTTGTTTTGAGAAATAAAATTTTATAAGCAATTCTTTTTTGCTTGTTAAAAATATGACATAAAATTAGTCTAATTTTGATTGAATTTCATGAGATGTTTGGTTTCTAAAATGTTAAATTTAAACTTCTCTAATGCCCAGCTTATCTACAAAGCTTTTAATTATACATGCAAACACATTTCCATAAAATAAATAATTAAGCGCATGGCAAAGAAAAATCCTGCTCCAAATATTTATGGATTTGTAAATTACTCCTGTCATTTAAACTAAGCTGATAAACTGTAGGCATTGTCACTAAAATAAATCAAATTAAACTTATTCTAATATCAACTTATATTTATTGAGGGCTTATTTTGAGCCAACATCTTGCCTTCAGTTTTTCCTCCTGACCACAGAAAGTTGACCTTAGGAAACAATCTCAAAGATAAACTATCTTCTCCCCAAAGATAAACTAATGTGAAGGTTTGAGGGTGTAGAGGGATTGGTTGGTTTGGAGTTTGTCTTTTGAGATGGGGGTTTTACTATGTAGTCCACGAGTCTCAATCTCATGATCCTTCTGCCTCAGCCCCACTGAGTGCCTAGAATTATAACCTTATTGCACTACAACCAGCCATGCGATATTACTCTAATACATAAGGTGAACACTAGTGAGCATGGAACTTGAGAAGGTGCCATTTGCTAGGAATTTTGGTTCATTCCTAGACAGAAATAAATTACTGCCAAAAACTCAAATAATACAGAAAAGGTAAATTCAGTTGTCAATAACTTTCTTTTGTATATTAACAATGGCAGATGGAAAAATATCCAAACAGACACAAACTTTATTAATAACCCATGATATATTTTTAGTTTATTTGTTTTTCAAGACAGGATTTCTCTGTGTATCTCTGGCTGTCCTAAAATTGTGCTCTATAGACCAGGGTGGTCTCGAACTCACAGAGATCCACCTGTCTCTGCCTCCCTGAGCACTGGGATTAAAGGTGTGTGCCACCACCACCTGGCTATATCCCATGATTTTAAATAAAAACATAGGAAAATACTTTAGCTGGTATATCATTTAGCCAGTTGCTTTTCTGCTGGAGCTTCTGACTTCCCTGGTCACAGGATTTTAAGTTCTCAGCATTAGATGTGAATTTCCCCCTAGGAATTGGGCCTTAAGTCCAATCAGAAAATTGATTCTAACCCCTAACCCTAGTCATTACTCCACTCGCTGGTACATCTTGCCTGCCACTTCCATCATGAAGTCTGCTGGGTCCACCGCTAAGTGGGACTTTTAAGCATAATTCTTCCCAGCACCCTTAATAGAAACTTTTGGTGGTACAGGAGCCAGTTCACAGAGAGGGGACACTTTGAATTCAGTCTTTACTTTGTTTCTCTAAGTCTGGATGCCAAAGCATGCAACTGGTTCAATAACAGAATCTTACCATTCGTTCAGTTCTGCAATGTGACAATAGCATTTATTGGTTTTTAAGGGCCTCTAGGGCCTCTGTGGCCAACAGCTCCTATGAAGGTAACCCACCGCTAGCACTGAGATTCTTAGACAAACTTTATAGCTTCTAGGAGCATCTATTTTTACCTTTGGGTGCTCTTTAGCATTTACAGGCCCAGAGCTGCAAGCTTTCCCCAGCCACTTTGGTGATTATTACTTGAACCTTACCCAACCATAAAGCTCTCAAGAATTCCAGGACAATATCTGACCTTAGTGCCCACTGTGAACTGATTCCCCATGCTTCTTTGGGGGCAATTGCATATCTCTTAAATGAGTCTCCAATTTTGCAAAACATTCAAAGGTTAGCATTGTGGTAGCTATTTTAAACAAAACCTTTATACACAAGACAGAGAGAACAATTGCACAATGTCCGGAGTCAACCTCTCGTAATAAATCGGAAAACTTTGGAGATATCCTGTTGAGGCACTTTGAATGTCTGTTGTCTTTCTTCTCCATGTTGGATGATCACAGAAAACCACAGCCCATCTTTTCCTTTGAAATTCTGGCTTCACACAAAACTAGTCACATTTGCCTTCGAGGAACTCAGACAGACTCCTTTCACTCCTTCGCCTTTCACTTACCTCTAGGTTGTCTCCCACTTTACAGACATGTTGTACATGCTGGTCTGAGTTACTTAGAACTGCAAGTCTTTTCTACTTTGTAAAATCCTGCCCTACCAAAGGACTCAGGAAATATGCTAACACTGCATGCCAGAGTCCAGGTCCTTGCTAAATCCAATTCTTCCTTAAGTCTCTGGTGAATGCTGTCCTCTCAGGCTCTGTAAATTGCCCATGGAACAATGCTTTCCCCCAGCCTAGTTCTCTCTATGTGTCTGTCCTTCCTCTATTATCCTCCAGCCCCTGATAGCCATGCACTGGTGATGACTAATTATCTCTAATGGCTCAAATGAGCCAGTTCATCAGGGAACGATTCACCCTCTACTGCCTCAGGCTATGCAGTTTGTGTCTCAAGGGAGGATGTGTGGTTATAGTGCCCAGTTTCTCTGTTTCTGCAGCACTCAAACTAATCCTATCTGCCCCATATCCCACAGCCTCATATCTGACAGTCAGGCTGTGAGAGAGTTTTCTGTTGTTTACTTAAAGCTACTCCCTAATTTCTGAAATTCCTGTGTTAAATATTCTTTGATTACCAATGTCTCCAATCAGAACATTGTTAAGTCCCATGTCTGTAGGCAGGTTCAGGGGTTTTCCCTTTCTCTGTATCAAAGGTCAGACCTTGGGTATCTTTTGTTGCTTCTAGGTTACTCATCACTACTTGACTCCCCAGTTGGGTTCCAGGTTTGGGGATCACAGGACAGGCTCTGTATTACTGATCTAACTAGGACCCTATTCCCATTTCAATCCCTAGGCACAAAAAATGGCAGGCCAATACCTCCATTTTTCCTTCTCTTTTATCCAACTGACCTGCAGTCTTTGAGGCCATCACGAAAGATGCCAGCCTCAATTCTCCTTTTCACTGAAATTTTGCTCTTACAGCTGAAACCTTTCTCTGGCCTTCTCACTCTGATAGATCTCAAAACACTCCCTTCTCTGACATAGATGTTCCCCTTAACAAGCAGACATGCCACTCAGTATAGCCAAGAAGAAGATTGCTATCCTGGGGTTTCCCCCACAAATAATTCATGTTCTATAGCCTCACCTTAGTTCCTTGTCTCTACTCTCTATACTGTCCATGCCCAAAACACTATCGTCTCAAACCCTATACAGGTAAATCACCATGTCAAAATGTCCTCAAACACATCGCTTTATATGTCTTCCCTTTATCTGTTTGTCTCATTTACCATTTCCTGGACAACACCATTGCTCTTCCCAAACTCATACTCAACTTTATTGTATCCTGCAGACTACATCAAGTGTTGCTAAAATTCCTTCCCAAGGGGAGACTTAGCAACATCTACCCCTTTCTCCTAAGGTCCAGATGATAGACTGAGGCACGATTCCACAAAGTTCACCCTGAAGAACCAATGAGTTTATTAGGCTTCCTTACAGAGCCCAGGTGAATGGCTACTTATAGAGATTTTAGACTCTCCTTCCCTAACCGGCCACATCTAAAACAATCTTACAGAAGTGAGAATGGTTCCCAATAGCTGCTTAGATGGGGGTCCCTGTTCTAAACTTTCCTGACCTTTATACATTATGGCCCTCCTCCAGGCCACATGCAGATTTGCTAAGTGGTAGAGAACAGCTGGGTACTTAGGCTACACACTCATCTCCTGCTCTACTTTGCCCTCTGTTGGGAGGGTGTAAACCATCAACAAACGCAGATGGGATGATGTTTTGCAAGAGGGAGTGGCTCAGGTGAACTCCTAAATATGGAAATTGCTTGGCTTGGAGGATTGTTACTTAAGACAGCATGGTAACATAAAAAGAACAAAGCTCAAGGGGCCTCAGCCCTAGACAAAGAACCACAGGCAATAAGGATCCTGAGAGCAGAAGAAATTATCTTCATCAGGGAGAAAACCCTCAATACCAAGTGGTCAGCCCTCAGAACATATATACTGGTAACATATGGACTGAGTAGGTTTTGTTTATTTATTTAGAAATACACAACATACACAACAACAATTAAAGTAAAATAGGTCAGTTATTTGAGAGAGAGAACAAGAGGGATGCAGGGGAGGTGTTGGAGGGAAGAAGGGGAAAGTTATGATATTTTATTATAATTTCAAAAAATAAAAAAAATTATTGCAGAATTCCCATCTCCATTTCAGGCTGTATACCAGTGAGTCTCTCCACGCCTTGTCCCCAACCTACTATCTCTAGCCTAGGTCCCACATCCAGCTACCCCTGCCTAGTCCACAACCAACTTCTAGTCTTCTGCAAGGACCCACCCTACCTGCTACTAATCCACAGGTCCCTTCTTTTGGTACTCAAGTCTCCACCCAGTCAGACCTCCCACTTATTTTCAATGGTTATTTTTTTAAACGGGTTTCTGCTGTGGAATAATGCTTTTATACACTGTAAAGATTTGTCACTCGCATTGGTTTAATAACATGCTGATTGGCCAGTAGCCAGTAGGGAAGTATAGACAGGGAAACCAGACTAGGAGAATTCTGGGAAGAGGAAAGGCAGAGAGTCAGTCACTAGTCAGATGCAGAGGAAGCAAGATGAAAATGCTGCACTGAAAAAAGGCACCAAAGCATGTGGCTAAACATAGATAAGAATTTTGGGTCAATTTAAGTTTTAAGAGCTAGTTAATAATAAGCCTGAGACAAAAGGCCAAACAGTTTAAAATTAATATAAGCCTCATGTGTTTCTTTGGATCTGAATGGCTATTTGACCGGGCAGGACAGAAACTTCCATTTACAGGTTTTACTCTTGACTTACACTACTAGTGTTTTCAAGGTTATCTTCCATTGATGGCTAAATGCAAGTACCCCTTCTAATATTGAAATTCTTTAATGTCTTCTCTGTGTACTTAAGAGGAAAACCCAACTTTCACATTGTTAACATAAATCTCATTAACCTGGATGGTCAAGTACCTGCTAATTCTCCCCATTTAATTATTTTATTTTATTCTAAGTTAAGGAAGGGGCACATGCATGCGATCAGCACACATGTTGTGGTCAGAGGCCAATTTCCTTTCTAGAATACTTTCTTTCCTTCCACCATAGCATTTATTGAAGAAATTCAGGTTGTGGCATTTGTGTGGCTAGAACTTTTACCCACTGAGACATCTGACTGGAACATATATGCTCTATCATTACTCTGACACTACTTTGCTATCTTAGTGTCATCATTCCAGAGTTGCAATTACTTTCTTAAATGCCCAGGCTTGTTGTTATCACAGTGCCAGCCACCTCAGTTGCCATTTCTTCTGTTTGGAGCACTCTCCACCTTCACATTATTGACCCCTCATCCGTTAAGGCCTGAACTGTCACTTTCTAGAGAAAGCCTGTATTCTTTCTCATAGGGCTCTATGCTTTTTACTTCATAATCTGTATTGAAATTTCATTTCTATGCATCCTTGGATTTATTTCCAGTCTGTGTCTTCCACAATGTTGTTAGTCTCACATAATGGTAAGAATAGAGGACTTCGGTTTTCTGACATGTGGGTATTTATAGGGAAGAATGGGGAACTAACGGTCCATTTCCTTTCCTGAGAAATCAGACAGGTTTCAGATTCCTCTACCTTGTGGCATTTTAGTAAGCCAAGTAAGAAGCTGATTGTCCATAATTTACCAAGAGAAAGGATATGGTGTTCTTATTCTCCAGCCAGTTTACTATTATCAGTGAAAGTGAACAAGAGTGATACTTGGAACTACTAAACACTCCTCTTTCCCCTTTCCCCAACCCCAGCAAGTTTTTCATGCGACAATAATGGGAAAATACAAAACAGAATGAGCTGGCTTTCTATTTACCTCTCTCCTTAGAAAACCTAGTGGTGAACAAACACTCAACATTTACTAGGCAGAAGTGAGACTGAACAGCCGGGCGGTGGTGGCGCACGCCTTTAATCCCAGCACTCGGGAGGCAGAGGCAGGCGGATCTCTGAGTTCGAGGCCAGCCTGGTCTACAAGAGCTAGTTCCAGGACAGGCTCCAAAGCTACAGAGAAACCCTGTCTCGAAAAACAAAAAAAAAAAAGTGAGACTGAACGTTGCAATGCTAGGCTGAGCTAGCAGTCATTCTCCTTCCCCTTCCTTCTCTGCTAGTGCCAGTAGGGCCAAGTGGAGCTAATGTTCTGCCCCCAATGCTGCAGCAACAAAGAAGTATGAGTCAGCCTACCACCCCCAGCAACAGGAAGCATGGAGGCCCAACAGGGAGATGACCTAATACCCCAACCTGCCAGCAATGTGTGTCCCACTTTCACTGCAAAGTATCAGCAAGGCCAAGGATAGCTGATCTTCCACCCCAGCCATCTGTAGTGAAGGAACATCATTTAATAGTGCATTTTTGCTGGGTAATATTAGTGGAGTCAAATTAGAAACTGAACATACACAACCACTTAACACATCAAAAGTCAATAGCCTCCTAAAAACATTAAGAGCCAGCATCTTATAAACCTAGAACTATCTAAGATAAAATAGAAAATCACTTATCATGCCTAGCTTAAAGGAAAGTATGGTATGGGTAAGAAGATCATATAAACAGATTCCAACATCAAGATAAATTGATATTAGAAATAAATAAATAAGGTACATTTATTTATTCATTAGTTTATTTATTTCATTTTTAAACAGGCTTTCATGTAGCTCAGTCAGACTTCTAACTCACTGTGAAGCCAGGGAAGGCATAAACTCCTATATTCCTTTTTCTACATCCTGAGTACTGGGATTACAGCTGAGTACCACCTCCTATAACTTTTTAATAAATATTTTCAAAGCTACCATTACGAAAGTGATTGAACAATAAACTACAAATTGTCTGAAACAAGTAAAAAAGTACAACATGCCCATAAAGACATAGAAGGAATAACAAGGAACCAATTGGAAATTACAGAAATGAAAAATACAGTAACTGAAACTAAAATGTCACTATGTAATCGAGAGTAGACTAGAGGTGACAGGATAGAGTCATTGAAGTTGAGTATAGAGCAATAACATTTCTCCAATTTAATCAACAAAGCGAACATAGAACAACAAGAAAAAGGAATCCTCGGGAGGATCTGTGGAATGAAAATAAAAGAACCAATGCCTCAGTCACCAGGAAAGTGAATGGAAGAGACTGAGAAAACATTTCCAAAATAACATATGGCCCTAGAGAGAAAACTCTGTGATGAAGAGTACTTACTGCTCTGCTTCTAAGAATCCATACCATACAGCTCACAACAGTCTGTAACTCCAGTTCCAGGGGATCTGACGCCATCTTCAGGCCTCCATAGGAACTACACTCATATATATATGAGTGTAGTTCCTATGGAACTATATATATAGTGTATATATAGTGTATAGTATATATATATATATATATATATACCCACAGAGAGAGAGATAATTAAAACTATAAAGGAAAATATTTAAAGTAGAATTTTAAAAACTTCTGAAATATGGAAAAAAATCCCTAAATCTGACAAAATAATTCCCGTATGTACATATTAAAGAAATGAACTCTAATTAGGATAAGCTCAAATAAAGTGATGCCAAAGTATTCATAACTCTCTTCTATATATGAATGACAAGAAATTTTATAGGCAGCCAGAAAAAAAAACTATGAGGAGGAAATATGATACAAGTGATAGTAGAATTTTCATCAGAGATCAAAGAGGATAGAAAGAAATTGTACCGTACTTTTACATACTGAAAGAAATTCCAATTGCAAATTTAAAATAAAATAAAAAGATCTTTTGAGTTTAAAGGGAGGATTAACTCTGAAACAAAAGAAAGCTAAGTGGCCTTGTGACTGCAATGAGTAAACCTTACCCAAACAACATAAAAAATAAAGTTCTTTAAATTGATTGCAAATGAAAACACAAGCAGAGGAAATGTTTTCTAACTCACTCTCTGAGGTAGCATACTTAATACTAACTTAATACTGAAAGCATATAAGATATAACAATAAAAGAAAAAATAACAGACTACTATGTCTCACAAATAGATACACAGAAGTCCCCATCAACATAGTAATAAATCATATATAGTAATTCAATAAATCAATTTTATATCATGACCAAAGAATTTACTCCAGGAATATAATACTGATTTCTCATTAAATAGATAAATTTAGTCAATCATAGAAAAAGTCTAAAGAAGAAATAAGTCATATAATCATATCAATACCAAGAAGAAAATTATTTGACAAAATATAAAAATCATTCATAAGAGGGGGAAGGATAAGAAAGGGAGAGATAAGCAAGCTAAGAACACAGAAACACCTCAATGTGATAAAAATCATCTATGATAAACAGCAAGCATTATATATTAAGACTGAAGGCTTTTCTCCAAAGACTGTTAAAGGATACAAAAAAAGTTAGATAATGAGCTAAAATATTTGTAAACTCTATGCAAGTCAAAGGCCTGGTATATTAAAAGGAGATTAGAAAGAATGAGTAAAACAAGTACCTAAAAATAAACATTATAAATAATACCAGAAAACTAGCTTAGTTGCCAGTGGGCACATCTGACGGCTGTGTACAGCAACAGTGGCCTATTAGGAAAAGTTCCCAAAAATAAGGCACCAAGAATGCATCAATCAGCTGCAGCTTAGATGGCAATATAGAGAGTGGGTTGTTTGTTTTTTATTTTATTTTATTTTGCACTAAGAGATAGAGAAAAACCTGAATTTTCTTCATCAGAATTCAAGGAGATCAGAGAGAACAATAGCCATAAATTTGTCTGGGGATAAAAGTGAGTGGGGGAATTATCAGGGAAGAAATTATCACGTGACATCTGTGAGTGAGTCAGCCAACATAATTATGTTCAAGGAACATCAGATTTGTTTCTGTAATGGAATCCATGTTTCATAACTGTCCAGCTGGTTGGTAGCGTATATACTGAAACCACGTTATTATTAATATATTTTCTCTTATTCTCCTCTTCCTTTGTGTTGATATAATGGTCCTATCATTTCAAAAGTTGGTGTTTATAAACTTGATGGTAACTACAAAGAAAAAACTGTAAGAGATAAACCAAAAAAAATAGTAAGAGATTACAACACAATACTTGAGCAAATGATTTAACTAGAAGGACTACTGTATCAGAAAGAAAAAGAAAACAAAGAACTATAATTTAAAAATTAGAAAAGATCATAAAATAGTTATAGTAAGACTTTACTTGGTTAATAATTACAATAGGGAGGGAGTGGGGGTGTGGGTGGAGGGGAGGGGAGGGAAGGGGAGGAGGAGGGGAGGAGATGGCAATTTTTAATAAAAAATAAATAAACTGGAAAAAAATTAGGATATATTTTTATGAAAAAAAATAAAACACAACGGCGATGAGCATGTACTCTACAGCATGGACGGGCTCACTGTGAGCCTTGTCAGTTTGGTTGACCACCTTCCTGGACTTAGAGGGAGTTGGGAGGACCTTGGACTTAACATAGTGAAGGGAACCCTGATGGCTCTTTGGCTTGGAGAGGGAGGGAGTGGGGGTATGGGTGGAAGGGAGGGGAGGGAAGGGGAGGAGATGGAAATTTTTAATAAAAAACGAAAAAAAAACAATATTTATAAATGGATGACGTTCTTCACCTAAACATCACAGAAAGAATGAGTGTATTTTTAAAAGACTCAATGATAGGCTGCTTACTAGAATCTCACTTCTCTTCAAAGGACACATGTAGAGTAGATTGAAAGTAAGATATTCCACACAAACTGAAGACAAAGGGAAGCAAAAACAGCTCGGCTATACTAATTTCAAATAAAACAAACTTCTGTGAACAGTGCTAAAAACAGAAAAGAGGGGTCATTATGTAATAAGGAAGACTTGACCATACAAGATGAAATAATAGCTTATAAATATATGTAAACCTAACCAAATGCATAAAGGACAGAGAGAACAATTCCAACATATAATAGCTGGGGATTTTATCACCATGGTTTCTTCAGTATACAGAGAACTCAGACAGAAAAATCACCCAAATTATATTGTCCCCTAGAGTGAATACACACATTTTCATGAATCTATACAACAACTAACCAACACATATAAGATGCACATTCTTCCCATTAACACAAGAAACAATTCTTCACGGTAGATCAAATGATATGCCACAAAACAACTGCCGTTTTAATTGAAATTCTTCCCATTATTTTTTCCATATGCAAGGCAATAACACAACAATGACCAACATGGCAAAATGCCACAAAATTGTGACACTTAATATCTTGGAGGTAACTAATATCTATTTAATTGAAGTTAAGCTTTCCTCAATAAGAAGGAATTTACGCATCGTTCTATAAACATAGGCAACTGTGGCTGGTGAGGTCATGGACTCTAGAGAATAACTCACTACTGCCACTTTCCTAAACCTGTGAAGTTTAAAGCTACATTCTAAATACTTCTCCTTATACCCACGGAAAAGTATAGCTCTCATTGAAGAAACTTATTCTTGGAGCTGACCACGACTGTTACAAAAAGCAAAAACTAAAAAACAAAATTGGTCAAATTGCAGAACACTGACTATGAAGTGCCCAAACCCAGGATATAGATATAGATAGATAGAGATAGAGATAGAGATAGAGATAGAGATAGAGATAGAGATAGAGATAGAGATAGATATATATCATAACCCCTGTACCTAAGGCTCAAGGAACATTGTGGAAGAGGGGGCAGAAAGATTTAAGAGCCAGAGGAACAAGATGTCCACTGTGAGATAGTGCCTGCATATATGACAGGGAAGCTACTACACCCATGGAATCTCAACAACGTGGCTGTCTAATCAAGGACAATAACAGCACAAATGAACATGCCACATTGTGTACTCTGAATAATGACTAGAGGGTAAATTTTATAATAAGTTCTGTATAGTCACTACAATAAACAATGCAACACAAAGAGGTTCTGAGCCTCTTTCCAGACTTGAATTAGTACTTCTCAGTTCATTATTTAAATCTTTTTCAAATCTACTTTTTGTTGTGGTGAGAATCAAACCAAGAGTCCTGTTGACACTTGGAAAGTACTCTATCACTAAGCCACATTGCCAGGCTTAAGCATCTTTAACTCACAAATCTCTAAGGAAGATTCACAAAACTATCACAAGGAAGGTCTAGAGCGGACTACAATTTCAGTATGACTAAGATGAACATGCACAAGGTACACATTTAGTTTGTTTTTAACCCACACACTAGATCCATGGTTCTCAACAAGCAAGTTGCAACCCTGTGAACCCTTTCGTAAGAGTCACTCACATATTAAATATCCTGAATACCAGATATTTAAATTATAGTTCATAACAGTATCAAAATTACACTTATAAAGTAGCAACAAAATAATTTTATGGTTGAGGATAACTGTAATATAATGAACTCAACATTAGGAAGGTTGAAAAACATTGCTCTTGATGATTTGGATGTAAGAAGTTCATAGGTATCTCAGACATATTTTCCAAACAAGCTTATTGCCCTCATTTCAAGACTAATCCTATCACAACCCACCAAAGAACTGTCCACTAAAGCTAGAAACCTCACTTGACTCTGTCATTTATTTTAGTTTAGTTTAGTTTACTTGAATAACTTTTTTTTATTTTACATACCGACCATAGTTTCCCCTACCTCCTCTCATTCTGTTCCCTACCCCTGACTCCCATCTACCCCCTCCCCACCCACTCCTCCTCCTTCTCCATTCAGAAAGGGGCAGCCCTCCCATGGGCTAGAACAAAGCCTGACACATCAAGTTGAGAGAGGACCTAGCTCCTCCCGTTATGTTGGGGTGGGGTCCTATAATCCAGGATGGAGAACAGGTTACCATAAACCAGTTCAATACCAGGGGCAGGTCCTGATCTCACTGCTAGGAGCCTTATGACAAGCTCAAACTACACAACTGTCACACACATGCAGAGGGCCAAGGTCAGTCCCATAAAGGTTCCCTATTCATATGTCCTACATTGAAATAGTCACAAAGTTCAGCAATGACTGCTGATAAGATGGTTCTTAATTAGTTTTCTTACTGCTGTAAAGACACCATGATCAGGACAACATATAAAACAAAGAGTTTACTTAGAGCTCAGAGTTTCAGAAGGTAAGTCCATAGGCAGGCATGGTAGTGGAGCAGTAGCTGAGAGCTTACATCTTGATCCACAAGCATGAGACAGAGAAAGCAAGCAGCACTGTCACAAGGCAGAGAGAGCTAACAGAATTGCATGGGCTTTTGAAACTTCAACCAGTCTTCAGTGGCACACCTTCTCCAACAATGCCATACCTCCTAATTCTCCAATAAGCATGTTGCCTAATCCTTCCCAAACATTTCCACTACTAGGAGATCAAGTATGCAAATGTATGAGCCTGTGGAGGTCATTCTCAATCAAGCCACCACATTCTGCTCCCTCCACACTCCACCCCTGTGTTCATATCAAAATGCAAAATGCATTTAGTCCAATGCTAAAAGTTCCCACTGTTTTCACAGTCTCAACAGTTTCAAAAGCCCAAGTCTTTCATGCAACTCAAGGTTCATCTCTTAATAGTAAACTCTTGTAAAAATAAAAAGCAAATTACATATTGCCAATGGACATGAATACAGAAAATACATTACATTCCAAAAGTCAAGGAATGGGGAAATACTGGAAAAAATACTGGACCAAAGCAAGTCTAAAACCCAGTAGGGCAAATGCCAAGTCTTGTAGCTCCATGTCTAATTCCAAAGGGCTTACTAGCCTCAGAAACTCTCTTTCTACAGAGGAAGATTCCACAACCCCTTTACTCATGCATTCTTCATGACTCTAAAACCAGAACCACCTGGCTGATGCTGCCAAATTTGGCTGCCCACTAGGGATGGAGCCTGGCTCCCTCCCTGAATTACATTTACATAAGCTTTGATTTGTTGTTTCTTTTTAGGAACAGAAAATCTATTAAGCCTTTCACAAGTTTCAAGATTAGCTGGGTGAGGTCTTGTTGGAAGACATCTCTCCCTTTATTCCAGTTCAAATTAGGCCTTCTCTTACCTCCGTTCACACAAGCATTGTCTCCAATATTAAACTTCCTGGTGTCCTTTTTTTCTCCTCAAACTGTACATTTTGTATTTATATCTGCCATTTATTCTTTTTCTTTGTAGCCCTACATAAGAGTGATTCGTAATAAATACAATCCCCAATGACACACCTCCGCCAACAAGGCCACACCTCCTAATCCTCCATAAATAGTTCCACCACCTGGGGGCCCATTCTCATCCAAATAACTTCAATATATGAATCCCATTCATTCTAGCTATCTTTCAATCCATTTGTTCTTGCATTCACAGTTCATTAATTTCTGAAACTGAAGTAACTCTTTTCTCTTCCTATTCACAAATGAACTAAAAGATGACATTACTTTACTATCCAGGAAAAACGTCTAAAATTTATGAGAAAGTACAAAAGAAACTGAATCATAAAAGTCATTTGTGAAAAAGGACCAAAACAAAGCAAATCAGGAATTCTTACAATAACAGACTTCACAATACACTGCAAAGCTGTAGTAATCAATAATGCATAGTATTGGCATAAGTATAAACACATTGATCAGTAGGGCAAAATAAAAAACCTAGAAAAAAGTCTATGTACCTACAGTCAATTTAACAGTCTCTAAGTACATACTCTAGAAAACTGTCAAGGTTTTCAAGACATAGAAGAAGGAAAATTTGATAACCACATAGGCATGAATGAACCTATGTTCCTATCTGTGCTTAGTTGTTTTATGTAAACTTGAAACAAGCAAAAGTGATCTGAGACGAGAGAACCTCAACTAAGAAAATAGGCAAATCTATAAGGCATTTTAGTAATTAGGGATTGATAGGGGAGGTCCTAGCCCACTGTGGGTGGAGTCATCCTGGGGCTGGTGGTCCTGGGTTCTATAAGAAATCAAGCTGAGCAAGCCATGAGGGGCAAGCCAGTAAAGAAGATTCTTTTTCCATGGCTCTGAATCAAGTCCTGACTCCAGGTTCCAGCCCTGTTTGAATTCCTGACAAGGCTTTCATCAATGATAGACTACAGTGTGGAAGTGGGAGCTAAATAAACATTTTCCTCCCGAAGTAGCTCTGATCATGGTGTTTCGTGACAGCCATAGTAAAGATAACTAAGACATTATCTCTTACCAGTTAAAATAATGAAGTCAAAATGGACTAAAGCTTAGAAACTACTAGAATAAAACATAGGAGAAATACTTTGGGACTATGGAATAGGCAGACGTTGGTCAGAAAACAAAAGCAAGTAAAGTGACATTCTTAAACAAAATGCTGCTGCACAGAAAAAGAGACAGCTAAGTGAAGAGAGGCATAAAGCTATAAAATGGGAAATATAGGTACAAACTGTGCTGTAGTGGCACTTCATTTGTATTTTAATAAATAAAGCTTGCCTAAAGTTCAGAGAGTAAAACAGTCCCATTGGTCAGCCTTACCGACCAGGCAGTGGTGACACACAACTTTAATTCCAGTAACCACTTGTTTGCCATAGAAATTGGGCAGTGCAGGCCTTTAATCCCAGTGGTGCACACCTTTGATCCCAGTCCTACAGAGGATTATAAAATGGGAGGAGACATCTCACAGTCACAGTCTCATTCTGAGATACTTGGAGGCAGGATTGCCATTTCGGACTGAGGTCGATCGAGGTAAGAGCCAGTGATTGGCTGTTCTACTTTTCTGGTCTTCAGGTTGAACCCCAATATCAGTCTCTGAGCTTTTATTAATCATGCTTCACTATGTAGTCAATGAAAAAACTGATATCCAGGTCATTTAAGGAATTCTAAAACTTAATAGCTAATAGTAACAATAATGAACTGGTTAAAAATAGCAATAGACTTCATACAAAATAGATGTTGTACCTAAGAAGACTTCGATTGTGATTGGTTTTCATGTCAAATTGACACAAAGTAGTATCACCTGAACAACTGTTCTGATTGCTTTGATTGACATGATAAGGCCCACCCTGATTGTGGGCAGCACCTTTAGGTAGCAGCCCAGATAGAGAATAGTATTTTAGAAGGAAGGATATCACAGCATTTACTTATGTGGCCTTTCCCCTTGGCCTTTGGTCTCTTTGCCACCAAGTTAATTTGCCCCATTGCAGCTGCAGCTAATGACTGATTCCCTTACAGTAGAATTGGCATTTCCCATTGCTTCATTTCTGGAAGAGGGGCTCTCCGGGAACTTTCAAGGCTTCTGGCATTAGGTTTGGACTACTGAGGCACTGTGTCTTGTGGACTATGTAATGACAAACCACAAACCCCAAATTGGAGAAAGCACTCATGAAACTACTTCAACTGTTGAGGCATTCAACCTTAGAGATCAAGTGACTTTGGAGTCCTCTGCTTATCAGATATTGTTTACCTATTACTAATATTTTAAAGTTTACTTAGTTAGTTTTGAGATATTATATGTGTTTGAATGTATATGCATGTGTATATGTATATTTGTATGTATATGTGTGTGTATTTATCCCATTGGTTCTATTCCTCTAGAAAGCCTGACAAACCATATACTAATCCCCAACAGTTGTATGAAAAAAAAGTTCAATACTTAATACAGAAAAAAATTTTCAACACTTATCAAAAAATACAAATCAAAACACAATGAGATAGCATCGAAGTTTGATAATAATGCTTTATCAGAAAGATAAAACACAAGTTCTGAAAAGGACATGGAGAAAACAGAACAACTGAACACTAAATAAGGGTTTAAACTTGTAGAGCCGTTACAGAAAACAGCTCAAAGGTTTATTTATCTAAAAATTAAAACTAGCATAAACCATAATCACCCTACTGGTTTATACACCCACGGAAATGAAATCAATATATTATACAGACACCCATATTCCTCTCTATGCTGCAGCACTATTCATAATGGCCAAGAAAGGAAACCAACTTGAGTGTCCATGAGCTGATGAATGCATTTTAATGAAGTATAACCTGCCTGAATATTACACATCCATAAAATGTGACATGTATGAATATAGAGATCATTATATTAAAATTAATAGACCACATACAGAAAGGTAAGTATCATATGAGCTCACTCATCAGTAGAATCCCAAAATGTTACTCTTACAGAAACTGAGACTTGCATGATGGCTACAAGAGGGTGGGAAGAAAAAGAGTGAGGAACAAGGAAATTGAATAAGGAGTACTAAGCTTTAATCGGATGGGAGGAAGACGTTCTAGTGTGTTTTTACATATTAAAGGAAAGATAGACAACAATGATGTAAGTCTGAATTTCAAAAACCAGAAGAAAGTATTGAATTTTTGCATATTTTTGCAACATAGAAATGCTAAACGATGTTGGGGACACGTGCCTGCAATATCGCCACTAGAAAGTTTCATGCAAGAGGATTACAAGGCATGCAGCCAGCTTGAGCTAAGACAGGGAGAACACATCTCAAGAAAACAGGGACTGAATGTAGTACAGTGGTACGTTGATGACCTAAAAGTTTCATTGACCTGGCTTTAATCTCAAGAGTATGGTAATAGTAAGGAGAGCTACAGAGAGAACATGATATATGTTTGGAGAAATGGATACATTGGATCTGGCAAAAAAAAAAACCATTCTGTACTGTAGATAAATTGCCTAAATCACATTGACTGACTGTGGCATATCTATGAGGAATCATCTCAACTATTAATTGTTTCAGTAGGGCTCAGCTTACTGTGGGCAGCACCATCCCTATGCAGGCGAACCTGGACCATACAAGAAAGCAAGATAGCCATGAACTCAAGTGAGCCATCTAACAAGTAGCAACCTCCATGGTTCCTGATGTACCTCTTTGGTTATGAGTAAATTACCTGGCCAGAGGTAATGCTGCACTGCAAAGCAAGAAGTCCTCCCATCAGGCTCTTTTCTTGCATTCCTGTCCTGGCTTCCCTCAGTGATGGACCATGAACTGGAAGAGTAAGAGAAAATATATACTTTCCTTCTCACGTTGCTTTTGGTCAATGTTTTATCATACAATACAAAGTTTGAACTCAGATTAATATTTTTGTGTCATGAAGCAGTTAGAAATAAATTTGATTAATAAAAAGACATGTACAGTTCTCAAATCCATAGTAAAGCTATTTATAAAAGGCTACCCTTTTGAAGTTGGCCTTTCCTATGAAGTGTGCCTGTCTATTGTTGACACATTGGGTTACTTCTTAATAATTTCAATATCTGATAACAGGGAGTTCAGGACTTTAAGCATGTCTCCTGTTTGAATAGAACCCACCCTTGAAAAAACTCAATAACAGCTTCTGTTCACCTTCACACTCTTCTGCTCTCTAGAGGGGATCCCAGGTGTCCAAGGAGATAGCCCCAGTTAGATCCTTGGGCAGCAGAGGAGAGGGGGCCTGAACTGGTCTTATCCTATAGCCACACTGATGAATATCTTGCATATCACCATAGAACCTTCATCCAGTGATGGATGGAGATAGAGACAGAGACCCACATTGGAGCACCAGACTGAGCTCCCAATGTCCAAATGAGGAGCAGAAGGAGGGAGAACATGAGAAAGGAAGTCAGGACCATGAGGGGTGCGTCCACCCACTGAGATGGTGGGACTGATCTAATGGGAGCTCACCAAGGCCAGCTGGACTGGGACTGATGGAGCATGTGATCAAACCAGACTCTCTGAATGTGGCTGACAATGAGGGCTGACTGAGAAGCCAAGCATAATGGCACTGAGTTTTGATTCTACTGCATGGACTGGCTTTGTGGGAGCCTAGTCTGTTTGGACGCTCACCTTCCTAGACCTAGATGGAGGAGGGAGGACCTTGGACTTCCCACAGGGCAGGAAACCCTGACTTCTCTTAGGACTGGAGAGGGAGGGGGAGGGGGAGGGAAATGTGAGGAGGGGAGGAGGTGGAAATTTTTAATAAATAAATAAATTAAAAAAAAAAACGTGCCCACTCTGTAATCCAGGATCCCTAACTGCCCATAATATCTTTAGCCCTACACAGAAAAAGCTCTGGAACCACTTTTATGTTCTTAGCTGCTTTCCATTGTCAACCAGATTGTAGTCCTCATAAGGATTTTTTATTAATGAACATCTACTTGCCCCTTGGAAAGATGGCTTCATGTTTCCAAATCTATGGTCCAAGACATTTGTCTCTGGTTTTTCCGACTTCTGACCTCCCTAGGCAATACCCAATAATCCACACTGTTCCTGATATCAGACTTGAGGCCAATACTTGCTCAGAATCTCAGGCAGACCCCTTGTAAAGGAGAAAAGAAAACCAACTTCTACTTCATTATTAACTGTTACCAGGAGAGAGTGTGGAGAGGATGAATTAATTGATACTTGCAATATTTTCTGGTACTGAATATAAACTCGGGGCTTTGTACATGCTTGGCAAGGGTTCTACCACTAACTCACATTGCCAACCCCACACTGGTAACTTTTGAGTCAATACCAGAACCAGAATCAATGTGAGGTTAGAACACAGAGTGTGCACATTAGTAATGATAACAATTAGTAAACAGTTTTTATGTGCCTGGAATTTTTGAAAATTCATGTATAAGTCAATTAATGCCAAAAGCAACTTGTAAGTGCTCCTATTATGACATTTTATTTATGAATAAACCCAAGTCACAAAGATAGTCAGTAATTGGCCCTAGTTTATTTTTTATGACAGTTACTATGTGAAGAACAGGCTACATATGCAAGAGCTGCCCAAGTCCTACCCTACCTGTAATGTGCTTCACACACCAGCCTGTTCAAGACATACTATGCGAAATTCAACTGTAAATTGAATGATATAAATTTTATATCACAAAAAAAAGAAAATGCTAACCTGGAAACAAACTAAGGTTGTTTGGCTCCATTGTTCTATATATACTATACAATAGTGCTCTGTTAGGGTTTGAATCTAAAATGTTCCTCAAAGCCTCATGTGCTAAGTTTTTGATTGCCAACTGATTGGTTTGATCCTAATGTATATAAACTAATCAATGAACTATTCCATTGTTGAATTCATCATTGGAAGAAATATTGGGAGTTGGTGAGGTCCTTTTATATGTGTGAAGTCCTTTTATATGTGTGTATGTATGAAGTCCTTTTATATGTGTGTTGCTTTTATTGGTTAATGAATAAATCTGTTTCAGCCAGTAGCTTAGCAGAATAAAGCTATGTGAAAAAACTAAACTGAATGCTGGGAGAAAGAAGGTAGTCAGTAAGAAGCCATGTAGCTGCTGCTGGGGACAGACGCCTCTGCTGGAGCCTGTCGAAACTTTGCTGGTAGGCCATGAACTCGCAGTGATGTGCAGATTAATGGAGATGGATTTGTTTAGGATAAAGAGCAAGCTTCAGCTATTGGCTAAACAGTATTGAAAATAATATGGTTTTGTATGATTATTTCGGGGCTGAGCAGCCAGGAACAAACAAGCAGCCTCCCCCAACAGTGGAGCCATTTGAAAGAGGGGCCTGATTGAGGGACTAGGTTAGTGGGGACATATTTTTGAGAATATATATTATCCCTAGTCTTCTTTGCTCTCTTCTCTCCTTTTGCCATGAGTTCAGAAGCTCTGCTCCATTATGCTCCTCTCCACCATTATCCTCAGCTGTACCACAAGCCTATAAGGACAGTAGCAAGTAACAGTTGACAAAACTCTCTGAAATCATGAGTCAGAATAAACCATTCCAGCTATAAATTGTCCCTCTCAAGTATTTTGCCACAGAAACCAAATGCTATCTAACACATGATCTTGATAAATAGGCTAGCAACAGATGGGTTTTCTGTCATCCTACTAGTATCTCATTTTGAAGGGAGAGACTTGTCTCACTACTTTCCCAACATGACTTAAAAACAGACCTGAGATGTGCTGTGCACCACATGATGCACCTGTTCCCAAAGCTCTTAGGTTGAGACTAAAATTCTCAAGGTTTTGGGTGGTGAGCTTTAGGTTTGTTTGAGGTCACAAGGGTGAGGTCCTCATGATGGGTTAGTGTTTTTCAGCATAAGGACACCAGGGAGTTGACTCCCAGCCTCTTCTCCACTCCTCTTTCTTCTTATTTCCTCTCCACTCTGTTACACGAAGACACAGTGGGAGAGGGAAGTCTAATACAAATCAGGCAAACAACACTCAACAGAAATTGACCATGTTCATACCTTGATCTTGGACTTGAAGTCCTCAAAAATTTGAGAAAACAAGTATGTGATATTTGAGGAATGTGTTTTATGATATATTTATGGCAATCTGAACAGACAGACTAAAACTAGAATGTAAAAGCATGCCTCATTATTCTGCCCCTTGAAAGGCTGGCTCTAGAGAGACTGGATGTTCATAACAAAATCCAAAGGGCTATTTTCATTCACAAACCCAGCTCCTAGGTGGTTATAGAACAAGTCATTTGGAAATTTGTCTTAATGGTATATAAAAGTTGCACAGCAGAGTGAAGTAATTTTATTCGGATATCAAATTTCAGAGGTTTTTTAAAAGTTAACCAAATGCCAAGTCGGCTAAAGTTCAGAACGATACAGTGACCTAAAGGGGAAACAGGATAACAATTAAAAAATGAAAACCATGCTAGATCCCTAAGGATGAGCAGAAATAAATAAGACACATAAAGGATAAAATAAAAGCATTTCCTTATCATACTAGGTAAGAAATAAGACTTTTTTTGAAAAATCGGAACACTATTTCACTCAAATAAATGTAGGAAGAAGGTGGGAGTAGGCAACCGAGCGAAACTGTTTCCCAGTCTTTCTGGCAAGGGAAGATAATGTCTAAGACCCAAAAAGGGAAAGTACCAGCTGAAACAGCATGGAAATGCTCAGCAGGCCATTTTAGATCACTCACAAATGTGGAGACTATGAAGCCTGTTTTGATGAGTACCATGTCTAAAATAAACAATGCATGTTTCCAAATTTACAAAAGGTTAGCTTAATTTACCCATGGATTGTTACGTAATTGCAGTATTATGGTTGATTCCTTTCTTTCAGTCTTTCAAGTCTCCCCTGATACTTAGAACAAACTGAGATATACGAGGTAGATTCTAGGCATCAGTCAATATACTTCTATGTAGAACTTCTAAGAGATAAGAACAGTCTCTTTGTTGCAGGTCTCATGCAAAATATGGGAAAATACGGATAAAATGTCTCTGAAGGTAATTAAGGTGTTTTATGCTGCAGTAGTTGACAGTCTAATGAAACAGAAAGAATGGACATACAACAAGAATCCCAGCTTATGTAAGAATAAAAATGACAATTCAACAATTGTGTTTCTATTGGGTCCAAATTTTGTAGACAATGTAAATAAAGTAGCAATTCAAATGCATCTTATTGTCACAAAAATATTGTTCCAATTGCTGGGTACATACAGAGTTTTTCATGTGTCTATTTCTTGGAGTAATTTTAGACCTCACAAGTAAATGGCTATACTGCTAATAACACAAGCATTCAATCCCAGATAGAGTTTTTATCTTCAAAATCTGATTCTTGATCCTTTCTGAAGGCTTTGAAGATCTTCTGCAGGGGCTGGAGAGATGGCTCAGTGGTTAAGAACACTGGCTGCTCTTCCAAAGGTCCTGAGTTCAATTCCCAGCAACCACATGGTGGCTCATAACCATCTGTAATGAGATCTGGCACCCTCCTCTGGCACGCAGGCATACATGGAGGCAGAATGTTGTATACATAATAAATAAATAAATCTTCTTTAAAAAATATCTTCCACATCCCATCATGCAATCATTCTACCTAGATAATACCACAGGAAGTAGTAAATAGTTCAGTGATAAAATCTCAAATGTTATTGTTTATTGGATATAAGGATAAGAAACTTATAGAGATCTCCAGCACAGCATCGTTCCTGTGGTTGATAGTACTTGATTTTATTTTGAGTACTTTCCTAAGAGGGCCAATCCTATATTAAATATCTCATTACAAAAATAATAAATAAGAGGACAGGGAGACTTGCTTGACAATAATTGATAGGTTTATAGCAGAGAGATTATGGTAAAGACTTCACATTTGTGTACTTCTTTCCAAACTCATCCCATTATATATGTTAATCATGTGAAGCATTTTAAATATAAAATCTGTAAACACAAATATCGGTTATGTGCGTTCTCTATTGAGCACAGTTCTAGACAGTGAAGATAAAGACATGAATGAGATAAACAAGGACTCTGCCTTATGTGGGATTATATTATAGTAAGAGAAGACATGCAATGAACACTCAAATAAGAATAAAATGTTTCATGTCTTGCTGAGTATAATAAAATTGGTACTGTAAAGAGAGGAAGTTAATAGATGATCATGAAAAGTAGTATCACAGGCAGGCTGAATGAGGAGGAATGCTCTAATGGAAGAGGGTCCTGAGGAGAAATATGGATAAAAGAGGTGAAAAGAGTGATTATCTTCACGGAGCACACTGGGGGAATTCTTTGTGTCTACTCTTCTGACTTTCTCTACTATAGCCATACTGAACATTTCTCTATTGCGTGCCTTTGAACATGCACATTTCCTTTACCTGAAATACTCTATCCCCTTTCTCTCTTTTTATCACCTTATATACTTCTAGGCTCTGATTAAGGATCCATTCTATAGGTAGGTCTTTCCTAGTTCCTCCAGGTGAGATTAAGAGCCATATCAGACAGTCACTTTCAGGCTCATCACTCATTCAGCTCTCTTACTATCCATATGTTCTGCTTTCTTTTAAACTTTCAGATACTGGAAGCATGTATTAGTGTCTGATTTCTTGTCATTACTAATCATTTTATCATAATCATCATCACTGGCCCTATGATGACTTAGTTAACCACTCACTGAGATTAGAATTTTATTAATGGCCTCTTGCTGGCTCTGCGAATCTTCAATAAGCAGATAAAGATGTTTTCCACATGCCTTAACATTTAAACATGTATCTTTTTCACTCATATATTCATGCATTTTCATCATGTTTACTATTTTTATTCCTTCCATAAAACAAATTCACTGATGTGGATTTTCTAATATTTTGAAAATATCTGAAATAAGCCAGACTATTCCAATTAGGAGTATACTAGAAAGACTTGCGATGCTGCTCAAAAACACATCACACTCATTTTCTACCAGCCCTTAAACATCTTTCATTGTCCATTGTTTCCCAGTGTTGTGTTAGTAAAAAATTAAAAGCTAACTGTACCCTTAATTTAAAATAACTTTTTTAGTTTGATAATATTTTTAGCTATCAACAATGTAAATCATATAAGATGATGATGTTTTTCATATGAACCTAACAATGGATACACAATAGTAGTGAAGTTCCTTCAAAGTCACTTGAGATTCTCCAAGCCTCTGGTGCAAGATACAGTTTTAATATAACAAAATTGACTTGAAGTTCTGCAGAAGGTACTGGGTACAGTTCAACTTGGAGTGTGTTCTCTAATTTAAAAAGTCAATAATTGGAAGGTGGAAAAATAATGAGCTCTATTACATTGCTAATAGCTTAATGAGAGATTTGGGGTTTGTTTCTACACTTGGTATTATTTGTTCTAGACTGGCCTCCTGTCAGACATCACTTGCAAGCAATACCACAAAACAGATTAGAAAATGAGAAGACAATTCATGGCCACATAAAATATTACTCTTACTTTGTATGTTTTTTTCACATAAAAAGTCACATGTAAGGTCTAGCTCTGGAGTCTGAGCATACAGACCATGGCGTATAGACTGATAACTCCAAGGGACTCCTACTCTGCTAGATGGGGTAGTTGAATTTCCTGAGTACTATATGTCTCTAATGATGAAATTCAAGGTTGGAACTGAATAGTATCTAAGCCATGAAGATTTCCATGAATTTTATGTACCCTACCATTAAAGAAAGGAGTGATTTACATACAGCGGATTTTATTTTCAGTGAAAACTTTTATACCGGGGACATGCAACCACTCCTACTGAAGGTAAGATGACTAGTTATCTAACAAAATGCCCACACGGTACTCATCACTATCCTAAGGGAGGAATAACTGTGAAAAGCACCAGCAGGAAATACACCACATTCGGCTATGAGACAAACATGCTGAGGTTAAAGAGAAAACTCTTCCAAGATTATCTTCTAAGTAAGGCACTTTTGTGATGCATTCCATAGCAAGGAAGACTAAAAATTTGTTTTTAGTTAACACCGATACACATGCACTTATCAAGCCCTGAACATTACCTTTTAATGAATTGGGTTGTTTTCGTGTCTTCTCTAACTGTTCTAATATTCATAGCTCTTCCTCTTTGGTATATTTTAGCATTTTTTGCATGCCTCTCCTATTTCTGTTATATTGTCACCTAAAGAGAGTTTCTTATAGGAATCACTATGGAGGAGAACTAGTGAGCAGGTGATAGTCTGAACCTGACTAGGTGATATAATTATAAAATAATCAAAAGGTACCAAACAGTGATAATAACAACTATGATTTCTATAATACTCCATGTTAAAAACAGTAGCTTACCAGTTTCTCACAAAAATTCTGTGAGCCATAGGTTGATCTCAGCTTTATATCACAATTGAAGAAACTGAAATTCAGGAAGTTTATTTCTCTCAGGACACAAAAGTAATAACTAGCAATGCCAGCATTTGAACCAAGGGGTTCTGACACAATACTTTATACTCTCTACCATTAACAATGATTATATTATACATGATAAACCAAATGATAAATCAAGAGCATATAGTTTCTCCCTAAATTTGTAGTCTGGCTTTTCTATAGGGCAATGGTGTTTATCCTCAAGTAGTACTTATTTGTGTGACATGCCATTAACCTCTTCTTCAACTACACATTAATACACACTAAGGAGAGTAGATATGTAAGCATTGTTATGAATGATAAAATAGCAGTAGAAAGTTTTTATTATGAGAACATTCTTTGGGATACTGTGTGTGCATGTGTCTGTGTATGTACATGTGTGTGTGTAGACACACATGCCTGTTTGCAAACAATCATATATGCATACATAGTAGAGTTGGTATAATATGTCATATTAGTGATAAGGTGATTTATGTGTCCAAAATGGTTGCCCATCTCCCAAGTGAATCTTGTTTCAGATTCAGTATACATACCATTTCCTACATTGTACAAAAGTTAGTCTGTGGATAAAAGAATACAAAAAAATAGTGACACTCACATCTTGGTGGTAGCCAACAAGTTTATAGTTGAACTTAAGGCTCACTCAGGAGGAGAGAAACCATGCCTGGTACTAGAAACCTAGCCAATTATCCCTGCATAGTGAGGTCATGGACTTTCTAAGAGACCCTACTACTGCACAACTTTACTAAACTAATTCCTGACTACATTTGAAATTACTAGCCTTACATCCATAGATAAGTGTAGCTCTCACACCTCACCCAAGTTGCTTTTTGCAGTAGATGGAGACCATTACAGAAAATCACAACTGGTGAAAATAAAGAGAACATGTGATCATGAGGTTCTGAGCCCTAACTGATTCATTTACAATAGAACCCACACCTAACACTCAGGGAACATTGTGAAAGAGTGTGTGAAAAGATTGTAAGAGGCAGAGGATCAGGAAATACACTGTGAGATACTGTCTGCTCTACATGACAAAAAAATGTTATACTCATGAAATCTCAACAATAGGAAGAACTAAACAAGCCATAAACAATGGCACTGGTTGACATATCACCTTGCATGAAGGAAATCTCACAGAGCCCCAGGCCTATGTAGAGAGCTATAAGAAATTAATGACTACAGAGAGAGGGAAGATAAATCTTCCCAGAAAAGTTTATACCATACCATGTAGCCACCCCTGCAAACATATGCACAAGCAACTCTAAATAGACTCAGCAATAATTAAAAGGGGTGGCCATGAATTTGAGAGGGAACAGGAAAAAAATATGATAGAGGTTAGAGGGAGATGAAGGTATAAATGATGTAATTATATTTTGTTAAAACTAAAACAAATTTAATAAAAATACATTCCTATAGCCGGGCGGTTGTGGCACATGCCTTTAATCCCAGCACTCGGGAGGCAGAAGCAGGCGGATCTCTGAGTTCAAGGCCAGCCTGGTCTACAAGAGCTAGTTCCAGGACAGGCTCTAGAAACTACAGGGAAACCCTGTCTCGAAAAACCAAAAAAAGTACATTCCTATAAAAAGAATACAGAAGGACAAAAACATTTAACAAAGACAAATTGAGAAATGAACACCTAGACCTAAAATCATTCCAATTCCAGAAGTGTAAACCCAGGTTAAGAACATAATCAATAACATAAAAGAGAATATGGCATCACCAGAGCCCAGCTATCCTACAACAGCAAGGCATGAACAACCCAACACATCTGAAGCACAAGAAAACTACCTTAACATTACCTTATTAAGGTGATAGAGGTCCTTAAAGAGTATATGACCAAATCCCTTAAAGAAATTGAGAGAACGACAAGCAAAAATGGGAAGAAATCAATAAATCCTAACGGAAAACCAAGAAAAAACAAACAGATAAAAAAATTGTTCAAGACCTGAAAACGGAAACAGAAGCAATAAATAAAACACAAATGGAATCCTAGAAATAGAAAATCTGGGTAAACAAACAGGAACTACAGACACAAGCATCACCAACAGAATACAAGAGATAGAAGAGAGACTCTCAGGCATTGAAGACATGATAGAGGAAATGGGTTTATCAGTCAAAGAAAATTTTAAATCAAAAATTTCCTAACACAAAACATCCAGGAAATCTGGGACACTATGAAAAGACCAAACATAATAATAGTAGAAATAGAAGAAGGATATGAAACCCATATCAAAAACCCTGAAAATATATTTAACAAAATCATAGAATAAAATTTTCCCAACCTCAATAAGGTATAAAGGTACAAAAAGCTTACAAAACCCCAAATAGATTGGATCAGAAAAGAAAATCCCCTCACCACACAACAATCAAAACACTAAACATACAGAACAAAGAAATAATATTAAGAGACACAAGGGGAAAAGGCCAAGTAACACATAAGGGCAGACCTCAAGGAGATGTTCAACATCATTAGCTATAAAGCAAATGCAAATCAAAACAACTCTGAGATTCCATCTTACACCTGTCAGAATGGCTAAGATCAAAAACACCAATAACAGCTTATGCTGGATAGGATGCAGAGTAAGCAGAACACGCCTCCATTGCTGGTGGGAATGCAAACTTGTGCAACCACTTCGGAAGTCAGTGCAGTGGTTTCTCTGAAAAATGGGACTCAATCTACTTCAAGACCCAGCTATATTTCTCTTGGACATATATTTAAATAATGCTCAATCATAGTACAAGGACACTCGGGCAACTATGTTCATAGCAGCTTTATTCGTAATAGTCAGAACCTGAAAACAACCTAGATATCCCTCAACCTAGAAAATGATGAAGAAAATGTGGTACATTTACACAAGGAATGTTACTCAGCTGGAAAAAAAAATAAGGACACGATTGTCTGCAAGGTCCTTGGCCCAGGAAGAGTTTCCTGCTCCTGCACTAAGGCTATCCACCCAGAGCGGTGAGTGTCTGCCTGCCAGGCAAGCCTGAAGGTCCCCACAAGGGAGTGCGGGGCACCTTCAGCTTGTGATGTGGGTCTTCTGGGTTCCACTCAATCCTGCCCTGCCCCCACATTCGCCCTTTTGTTTCAGTGTCCTTGGGCTACCAGGCATCCCTGCTTCAGTGCTGAGGAGTTCCATCCAGACAGGAACAGTGCCTGCTCCTGCACTGAGGAGATCCACCCAGAGAGTCAGTCACAGCAAAGACTAGACCAAGACACCAAGACTCTCCTGGCTCCATTTGAAGGAAGAGATGGGCAGGCACCAATGCAAGAATTCTCCAACAACCTGAAAGGCAACATGACATCACCAGAATCCAGAGATCTCGAAACAAGAAGAACTGAACACCCTACTACAGAAGAAATAGAAGAGGTCTTCCTGCAGGGGCTATTCTCCCCGGATACTGCATATCCCATCACAGCGGCTTGCACCCAGAAACCCCCCCTTCATCCTCTCCTCTTTGGGGCCATAAAATCGTCCAGCTTAGCCTATTTGGGCACTGAGACCAGGTAGTGAGCACAACCAGGCCTGCGTGAGTTCCTTTGTGTCAATAGCCTGCCTGCAGCAAGTTAGGCCTTTTTTCTGTGAGCTCCCTGGCCAGCAAAGAGAACTGAACCTGTAAAAGAAGATACATAGGGGAGTAGTCAGAGGAAGAGATGGGCAGGCGCCAATGAAAGAATTATCCAACAATTTGAAAAACAACATGAAAGCACCAGAACCCAGCGAACATACAACAGGAGGACTTGAACACCTTAATCAAGAAGAAGTAGAAAAAAATTGACTTTATGAAACTGATAGAGTCCCTTAAACAGGAGGTGAAAAACTCCCTTAAAGAAATGGATGAGAAGAATAACAAAAAGTTTGAAGAACTGAGTAAATCCGTAAATGATACCCTAGGAAACCAAGGGAAAAACAATCAAACAGATAATGGAAACAGTGCAAGACTTGAAAACTGAAATGGATGCAAGGAAGAAAACACAAACCGAGGGCCGGCTGGATATGGAAAATCTAGGTAAACGAACAGAGACTACAGAAACAAGCATAACCAACAGAATACAAGAGATAGAAGAAAGAATCTCAGATTCTGAAGATACCATTGAGAAAATAAACGCACTGATCAAAGAAAACAGTAAATCCAACAAATTCTCATCATAAAACATTCAGGAAATCTGGGACACAATAAAAAGACGAAACCTAAGAATGATAGGGGTAGAAGAAGGAGAAGAATTACAGCTCAACGGTCCAGAAAATATATTTACTAAATTATAGAAGAAAACTTTCCCAATCTAAAGAAAGATATTCCTATGAAGGTTCAAGAAGCATACAGAACACCGAACAGACTGAATCAAAAAGAAAAAAAAATCCACTCGCCAAATAATAATCAAAACACAAAACATACAGAACAAAGAAAGAATATTAAGAACTGCAAAGGAAAGAGGTCAAGTAACTTATAAAGGTAAACCTATCAGACTTACACCTGACTTCTCTATGGAAACCATGAAAGCCAGAAAGTCCTGGATAGATGTACTGCAGAAATTAAGAAACCATGGATGCAAGCCCAGACTACAATACCCAGCCAAGCTTTCGTTCACTATAAATGGAGAAAACAAAATATTCCAGGATAAAAACAAATTTAAACAACATGTAACCACAAATCCAGCCTTACAGAAAGTAATAGAAGGAAAATCACAAACCAAGGAGTCCAACAATGCCCACAAACACTCAGACATTTAGCAACTCTTCACCAGCACAACTCAAAGAAGGGAAACACACAAACTCTACTACCAAAAAAAAATGATGACCGGAGTTAACAACCACTAGTCATTAATATCACATAATATCAATGGACTCAATTCACCTATAAAAAGGCACAGGCTAAGAGATTGGATACGAAAACAGGAACCAACATTCTGCTGTTTAAAAGAAACACACCTCAACCACAAAGACAGACATCTACTCAGAGTAAAGGGTTGGGAAAAAGGTTTATCAAGCAAATGAACCTAAGAAACAAGTGGGTGTGGCTATACTAATTTCTAACAAAGATGACTTCAAACTAAAATCAATCAGAAGAAATGGAGATAGACATTTTACAGTCATAACAGGAAAAATTCATCAGGATGAAGTCTCAATCCAGAATATCTATGCCCCTAATATAAAAGCACCCACTGATGTAAAAGAACATTACTAGAACTCAAGGCAGCAATCAAACCCCACAACACACTAATAGTAGGAGACTTCAACACTCCTCTCTCACCAATGGACAGGTCAATCATACAAAAACCTAACAAAGAAATAAGAGAATTAATGGAGGTTATGAATCAAATGGATTTAAAAGACATCTGTAGAACATCCCACCCAAATAGGAAAGACTATACCTTCTTCTCTGCAGTTCATGGAACCTTCTCAAAAATTGACCACATACTCGGTAACAAAGCAAACTTCCACAAATACAAAAAAAAATTTAGTAATCACCTGTGTCTTATCGGATCACCATGGAATAAAGTTAGAATTTAACAATAATACTACCCACAGAAAGCCTACAAACTCTTGGAAATTGAACAGTCAACTAATGAACCACTCCTGGGTCAGGGAAGAAATAAAGAAAGAAATTAAAGTCTTCCTTGAATTCAACAAAAATAAAGACACAACATACTCAAACCTATGGGATACTATGAAAGCAGTGCTAAGAGAAAAGTTCATAGCTCTAAGTGCCCACATTAAAAAAAAAAAAACGAAGCTCACATTAGAGACTTAACAGCACAGCTGAAAAGTTCTAGAAAAAAAAAAAGAAGCAGACTCACCGAGGAGGAGTAGAAGATTGGAAATAATCAAACTGAGAGCTAAAATCAACAAAATACAAACACAGAAAAGAATCCAAAGAATCAATGAAGCAAAGAGCTAGTTCTTTGAGAAAGTCAACAAGATTGACAAACCTTTATCCAAATTAATCAAAAGGCAGAGAGAAAACATGCAAATTAACAAGATCAAAAAATGAAAAGGGGGACATAACAACAGACACTGAGGAAATTCAGAGAATCATTTTCAACCATAGTTTATATGCCACAAAGTTGGGAAGTGTAAAAGAAATGGACTTGTTTTTAGATAAGTACCACTTACCAAAATTAAACCAAGACCAGGTGAACAATTTAAAAGTCGTGAGGAAATAGAAGCTGTCATAAAAAACCTCCCAACCAAAAAAAGCCCAGGACCTGAGGTTTTAATGCAGAATTTTATCAGAACTTCCAAGAAGAGCTGATACCTATTCTCCTTAATGTGTTTCACATAAAAGAAACAGAAGAGTCATTGCCAAACTCCTTTTATGAAGCTACAGTCATCCTGATACCAAAACCACACAAAGACTTAACCAAGAAAGAGTATTACAGACCAATCTCACTCATGAACATCGATGCAAAAATTCTCAATAAAATACTGGCAAACCAAATCCAAGAACACATCCAAAAAATTATACATTATGATCAAATATGCTTCATCCCAGAGAGGCAGGGCTGGTTCAGCATATGCAAATCTCTCAATGTAATCCATCATATAAATAAACTGAAGGAAAAAAACATATGATCATTTTATTAGATACTGAAAAAGCATTTGACAAAATTCAACATTCCCATATGATAAAGGTCTTGGAGAGATTAGGGATAAAAGGTTCATTCCTAAATATAATAAAAGCAATATACAGCTAGCTGACAGCTAAGATTAAATTAAATGGAGAGAGACTCAAAGCAATCCCACTAAAATCAGGAACACGACAAGGCTGTCCACTCTCTCCATACCTCTTCAATATAGTTCTTGAAGTTCTAGCAATAGCAATAAGATAGCATAAGGAGATCAAGGGGATTCGAATTAGAAAGGAAGAAGTCAAACTTTCATTATTTGCTGATGATATGATAGTGTATATAAGCGACCCCAAAAACTCTACCAAAGAACTCCCATAGCTGATAAACACCTTTAGTAATGTGGCAGGATACAAGATCAACTACAAAGAATCAGTTGCTCTCCTATACACAAAGGATAAAGAAGCAGAGAGGGAAATCAGAGAAGCATCACCTGATTTTTGACAAAGGAGCTAAAAGTATACAATGGAAGAAAGAAATTATCTTCAACAAATGGTGCTGGCATAACTGGAGGGCAACCTGTAGAAGAATGAAAATAGATCCATATCTATCACCATGCACAAAACTCAATTCCAAATGGATTAAAGACCTCAATATCAATCTGAACACACTGAACCTGATAGAAGAGAAAGTGGGAAGTACTCTACAACACATGGGCACAGGAGACCACTTCCTATGTACAACCCCAGCAGCACAGACAATAAGGGCAACATTGAATAAATGGGACCTCCTAAAACTGAGAAGCTTTTGTAAAGCAAAGGACACTGTCATTAAGACAAAAAGGCAACCTACTGACTGGGAGAAGATCTTCACCAACCCCGCAACAGACAAAGGTCTGATCTCCAAAATATATAAAAAACTCAAGAAACTAGACTTTAAAATGCTAATTAACCCAATTTAAAAAAGGGGGAACTGAACTGAACAGAGAATTCTCAACAGAAGAAGTTCAAGTGGCCAAAAGACACTTAAGGTCATGCTCAACCTCCTTAGCGAACAGGGAAATGCAAATCAAAACAACTTTGAGATACCATCTTACACCTGTCAGAATGGCTAAAATCAAAAACACCAATGATAGCCTTTGCTGGAGTGGATGTGAAGTAAGGGATACACTCATCCATTGCTGGTGGGAATGCAAACTTGTGCAACCACTTTGGAAATCAGTGTGGCAGTTTCTCAGGAAATTCGGGATCAGCCTACCCCCCCCCCCCAGGATCTAGCAATACAACTCTTGGGAATATACCCAAGAGATGCCCTATCATATTACAAAAGCATTTGTTCAACTATGTTCATAGCAGCATTATTTGTAATAACCAGAACCTGGAAACAATCTAGATGCCCTTCAATGGAATAATGGATAAAGAAAGTATGGAATATGTACGCATTAGAGTACTACTCAGCGGTAAAAAACAATGACATCTTGAATTTTGCATGCAAATGGATGGAAATAGAAAACACTATCCTGAGTGAGGTAACCCAGACCCCAAAAGATGAATATGGTATATACTCACTCATAAGTGGATTCTAGCCATAAATAAAGGACACTGAGCCTATAATTTGTGATCCTAGAGAAGCTAAATAAGAAGGTGAACCCACAGAAAAACATATAGTTATCCTCCTGGATATTGGAAGGAGACAAGATTGCCAGGCAAAAATTGGAAACTTGGGGGTGGGGGTGGGGGTGGGGTGGGAGTATGGGGAAGATGGGGAGAAAAAAGGGAGAAGGGGAAGATGGGGAGAGTTTGGGGGAATGGGACAGTTGGGATGGAGGATAGGTGGATATGGGAGCAGGGAAATATAAATATACCTTAATTAAGGGAGCCATTTTAGGGTTGGTGAGAGACTTGACTCTAGAGGTGTTCCCAGGCATCCATGAAGATATCCCCAGCTAGATCCTTGGGCAGCTATCGTATAGCTATTGTATGGCTATCGTATAGCTATCGTATAGCCATACTGATGAATATCTTGTATACCACCATAGAACCTTCATCCAGAGATGGATGAAGCTAGGGACAGAGACCCACATTGGAGCACTGGACTGAGCTCCTAAGGTCCAAATGAGGAGCAGAAGGAGGGAGAACAAGAGCAAGGAAGTCAGGACCGGAAGGGGTGTGCCCACCCAGTGAGACGATGGGGCTGATCTAATGGGAGCTCACCAAGGCCAACTGGACTGGGACCGATGGAGCATGTGATCAAACCAGACTGTCATAACGTGGCTGACAATGAGGGCTGCTGAGAAGCCAAGGACAATGGCACTGGGTTTTGATCCTACTGCATGTACTGGCTCTGTGGGAGCCTAGTCTGTTTGGATGCACACCTTCCTAGACCTGGATGGAGAGGGGAGGATCGTGGACTTCCTACAGGGCAGGGAAACCTGACTGCTCTTTGGACTGGAGAGGGAGGGGAATGGGGAGGGAGGAGGGGAGGTGATATAGGAGTGTTTCTATCTATCTGATGTTTCATTGCTTAATTAATAAAGAAACTACTTGGCCTGATAGGTTAGAACATAGGTGGGTGGAGTAGACAGAACAGGATGCTGGGAAGAAGAAAGTGAGGCAGACGCTTCAGGCAGTTGCCATAGTGGGGAGGAGGTGGAAATTTTTTATTAAAAATAAATAAATAAATAAATAATATAAATAAGGACACCAGAAAATCTGCAGACAAATGGATGGAACTAGAAAAAAATATCAACCTGAGTAAGGTAAACCAGACACAGAAAGACAAACATAGTATGTATGCATTCATAAGTGAATATTAACTGTAAAGTAAATGATAACCATGCTATAATCCACAGTCTGAGAGAGTAGATAACAAAGATGGTTTATGGGGAGGGACACCCAGATCTCCCTGGAAAGTGGAAATAGAAGAGATTTTGTGAGTGGACTGGTGGTAGGTGGGCATTGGAACATGAAGAATCAGGTTGGAAGGGGTGGAGGGGAGGAGTGCTGAAGGAGTCTACTGTGGTGGCATTTCCGGACCAGGTAAGAACCTGGCACAAGAGAATCTCCCAGGAGTCTATGGAGAGAAATTAAACTTGGACTCCTAACAATAGCGGATAAGTAATCTGAACTGGCTATCTCCTGTGATTAGATTGCTGCCTGACCCAATTATCAGAGAGGCAACTGATGCAAGCAGATGCAGAGACCCACAGCTAAACCTTAGGTAGAATTCAGGAATCCTGTAGAGAAGGAGGAGGAAGGATTGTAGGAGCTAGAGGGGTCAAGGACACCACAGCAAAACTCACCGAAACAACTAACCTGGGCGCACAGAGGTTCCTAGTGACTGAAAGGACAACCACGGCGTCTGCATGTGACTGACCTAGGCCCTTTGCATATTGTGACAATTGTGTGGCTTGGGCCTCTTGTAGGACTCGTAATGGTGGGAACAGGAGCTGACTCTAACTCTTTTACTAGCTTTTGAGCCCCTACTCCTCATATTGGGTCACCTTGCCTCTCCCCACCTGTCCTTAATAAATGGGGAGGTGCTTAGTCTTACTGCAACTTGACATGCCATGCTTTACTGATACTCATGGAAGACCTACCCTTTCCTGGATGAAGAGGGAAGAAGAGGGGACTGGGAGTATGGAAGTAGGGAGGGGTGATTAGGGAAGGAACTGGAAAAGGAGAGTGGGCAAGAAGAATTTGACCAGGATGTGAAAGAAAGAAATAAGGAAAGAAAGAAAGAAAGAAAGAAAGAAAGAAAGAAAGAAAGAAAGAAAGAAAGAAAGAAAGAAAGAAAAAATAAATAAAAATTCCTACAAATAAGAGAGGAAGAAGTTGTTCTTATCTTGTTTGGTTTGCCCAATGTTGAAGTTTTCCTTTTTAACGTTTTACTTTATTTGTGGAGATGGCATTTGTTCCTTATAAAAAAGTTTAGAAAATACAATACCAATGCATAAATAACTAATGCCAATAAGGATTGACAAGAATCAAAGAGCCTAGCAGCTGTTGAGTTCGAGTGGAAAAATAAAACTAAATTTTCTAAATTAATAATATTGTTAATGACTATAATTTTCAACACACCAAATTATACAGTATTTTTCCAATAAAAATGTATAATGTTCACTTTAACATTCCAAAATTAAACTCATAGATACTATAACTTATTCATATGCCTAAATTGAAAATATATTTATAATTGATAAACAGAATATACAGTAACCAAAATATCATAAGTGTTATTTTATTATATAAATACTTTGATAGGACTACACTGAAAAACGAAATGAAGGTATTGATGTCTACTGAGAATATATTAGCTACAAATGCAGGTGGATTTGGAAGTGTTGTATTCATATTTTAAACACTATAAGTGTTGTGCCATTGAGAAAACAATGAAGTGGTATTGAAATGCTGAAATAAAAAATACCCTAGCAACCAATAATTCTACATTCACTTAAAACATCTTTCAGAAATGAAAGATAAAGGCATGTTCAGACAAAAGCTGAAAGAAGTTGCTGCTAGCGCAAGTGCAAAAAAAAATATGTTAAATAAGTTTTTTATACCAAAAAATATGATTCCAGGCAGCTACTTGAATATATTCAAAAAGTTGTAAAACAATAGAGGAAAATAATATAAGAAACATTGCCGGGAATAGCATGATCTTTAAAAATTGTGGTTGGAACTTATGGTGAAACCATTTATGCCAAACAGACAACTCCCTTAAATCTCCCAGCAGTCTTTCAAGTTGAGGTGAACTTTGCTATGGCTCTGCCCAGTCAGCTAAGAGCAGAAATGATGCATGAGGGTGCTGAGGTAGGTAAAGACATTCTGCTGAGGGAAAGCTTTGCAGTTTCAAGTTTCTTTTCTTGAGACAGGGTTTATCTGTGTAGCTTTAGAGCCTATCCAGGAACTAACTAGCTCTTGTAAACCAGGCTGGCCTTGAACTCACAGAGATCCACCTGCCTTTGCCTCCCGAGTGCTGGGATTAAAGGTGTGTGCCACCACCACCCAGTGAACATTTTCAAGTTTCTAAGGAGATATTACAGTGTGGACATAAAAGCACATTTAATCTTTACTATTTCGCTTTACATTAAAATATGATTAGGCAGAAGTATTATTGTTAATTTAATTTCATATCCTTCCCTCTACACCAATTTTTAACGAGAAAGGACCCTTTGATGACTTTATCCTTATTTGACAGATAAGGAAAATATAAACTCTTTCCTCTGCATTGAAATCAATGTCATTTATATTGTACAATAAATGGGCCTTAAATGTAAACAAAGATTATGCTCTAAATCTCTAAATTAAGTTTTTTTCATACATCTCTAAGAGATAGAGAACAAAAGAACTCTACATCAACACAGGTTCTAAGAGAGTGCTTTTGCTCACTCAGGAGGCAATTTTTTTTGCTACACTCCCATCTTTAAACAGGAAATTGAGTTCCATGGCTTAGAAAAATGTGGTTTGTCCATCACAGGCCTGAAGTGCTCATTATTAAAGAGCCAAAACAAGGGCTAAAAGTACGAATTAGCCATTAATAACATTTAGTTCTCTTCCAGAGGCCCCCAGTTCAGACCCCAATACCCACATTGGGTGGCTCACAAACCATCTACAACTCCAGTTCCAGAGGATCAGAAACCCACTTCTGATTTTTAAACACACACACACACACACACACACACACACTTAATGAAATAAGTATTTAAAAATAAATTAATACAGCAAATGATAAAATCTACTATGTTAGGAACTACTATGAACATGTTACAGAATGTAAAAGGTCAGTGCAGATATTACAGATCATATGATTCAAAGCCTATATTTTACATGCGAGAAACTGACTTAAATAAGTTCTGCTCAAGTGACGTCCATGAAATGATCAGACCAGGCATAAGTATTACATGGACAATTACCCAGGTCTACTATCTCCTAAATAGTAATCCTTTTAGTAATCTTTTCACTAATTTCCATTTGCTCTGACATAAGTGACCTATATAAACATAACGTAGAATCCATTATATGTGAATATGGATTGAAAAAGTTGAATAGGACAACATAGTAAGAGGGGTTAAAGGCTAACATACATTGAAATATAAGAAAGTCTAGGTAAAAGTATATAAATATATCCAGGGCAAGAATATTACTACTTCTAATCCCTATCCAGAACCTTCTAAAATTATCCATCACCACATTTGTAACTAAAATGCACTTGAAGCTCTCTATTTCAAGGGTGTGTTTCACAAGAGCACCTACCCTTGTTCCCAGGAGCTTCTGAGCTGACTGGCTGGCAGTGAGGCTCTAGCATCAAGCTAGGATCAGGAATGTGGTCATTAATGCATTGTGGAGGCTTCAGCAAGTTGGTAAAAGGAATCTTCCCAATTTGTATCTTGCTTTCCTCAGTCTTGGATCTGACCTGAAGACCAACCCAACTTGATCCTTTGTTCTCCAATGTGCCTTCCTTTCAAGACTTTTATCTGTAAGAAAACCACCAGTTTGCACTTGTCCATCCTGCCAGATTGTAAAACAGTAAATCTCAGCAGCTGAAGGCCATACAACCCAAGCTGCCCCGTTTTCCACCGTTACACACCAGGGGCCAAGGGGTACAGTATGTGATGCTCAGAGCATCCCATTTATTAAAAAGCACATTTTAAAGGTATATCTTGTTGACACTGGCATCATACACATCTAAAATAAGGTGTTCTCTCATGGGTGGGAAGAAGTAATGGTGGTAGGGTAGAAGAGATCTAGTGAATACACTTGCATTATGCAGAATGCTGACAAGACAAAACATGGTGCATACCCAAGTGAGTTTTCCCAGGTTTTCTGGTTGTAAGTGTCCTACTGAAATCATTAGTGAATTCCCTCAAGATCCCCGAATGCATATCATGTGAACTTGCTGATTGGTATATATTTCATGTTTGTTCCCATGCCTTCGTTTTCATCAATAGCTATTGCTTACAATTATATTATCAGTTAAATGTTTTTGTTCTTTTCCTGTTGTTTACAAATGATAACTTTAATTGTAGGTATAGATGCATACATCTAAATGTATACATATATACATAAGCAATTGGATGTTGAAATTGTATGTGCATATTGTATAGGTATTATGTTTATAGTCACTTTGAGGAGAATTGCTATTTAAGTCTTATTTCCCTAGGGCACAGATACGCTAAGTAAGACATTTACAATTAAATAATTATTTTTATATTGTGATGCCCTTCTTTCCCTGCTTAAATCAACCATCACTTTCCTGTTCCAGCCGCCTCTGGACCTAGAGAGGATGCAGTTTGGGGCTAGAAAATGCTTTTAGGCAGTAGTTCTTAAACTTCACCATACATCAGAATCCCTCGGGAGCTTGTTAAAACAGAATGCTGAACCCACAAGAAGTTGTGATTCAGTAGGTCTACTGGATGCAGGGTGTTGAGCATTTGCATATTTGACAAACTCCCAGGTGATGTAGATACTACTGGGCTGGGTACTCCAGTTTGAGAATCACTGATGATGCACACATATCTACCTGTCTCTGACTTTGATGCCATGGTTTAAAACTAGCTCTCAGTCCACAGAGAAAGAGAGGAAAGGAAACACCTGCTTACACATAGCAGTCCGTAGAAAGGAAGCACATGTACAGTATCATCCTCTCCCTCTTCAAAGGGAAATTTGCAGAGAATAAGGTAGTCCACACTAGTAGTGAGAGGTAAGAGGAAAGAATTTGAAATTTTATTTGCTGGTTAGCATATATATGTTTTCTGGACACTGATATTCAGACTGATCCTCTCCTCCCACAACCACCAAATAAAATAAATTCACCACTTTCCCTTTGCTCTAGACAAACTTAATATTGCAGTTCTCAAACTTTAGTTTGAAAAGTTCAGATCTGAATTTTTGTATCTTCACCAGCTATGAATCTTAGGACAACAGCTCACAGTGAAAGAGTAACTTGAGTAGAGGTGGTGGAAAAGCTGCACTTTGAGAAGCACAGTTCTGACATAAAAAAGTGAGATACAAGAGGAAAAACCAAGGTAATATTTTCAGTAAACACTAGAAGCAAGCATCTCTTCACATATTTCAGATAACGTATTTAGGGGTAGGAGTCTGGTGTGGTATAATTAGAGTGACATTTGGCCTTGCAAATGCCATCTAAGGGTTTTTAAAAGATCTCGTAAACAATTTAGTAAAGATACTAACTCCAGGACCATATGTGTAGAATAGATATATGTATTCAATTACCTGATTCCTCATCACTACCTCTGTGAACTTGCCTGCCCCATGTGTAACAGAATTTTTTTTACTCCATGTGCAAAAATTAAATGATTGAACTAAGAATAGAACTTGTGCCCTGGAACTCTGTACAGAGACTACATCATTGTGCTGAGTTGAAGTCATGGATAGCTGAAAATACATTGCATATTCCTCCAGGTTGTCCTTTTTTGGAAGATCTGTCATGGTTTGGTACCCGAAGTTCATAAAACATGGCACCACTTAACAGGGTCCTGAAAAATAAGCAGACTGCCTCTCTAATTAAGGTACATTTTGCCTTTGGGGCTATTATTCAAAATTCACCAAGACTATAGTTATAGAAGTAGGGTGACAGAGAGGAGGGCAGAGAGACCACTCAGGTCTGCTGGAGGCGGAGACTGCACTTTAGTTTCCTGGCTGTCCAGAACTGAATAATCACACAGAAACATCCCACATCAGTCTGTTACTACTGGCAATATACTTGTTTCCAGAGTATAACAGAGGTATCTGCATTTCTACAAGCCTTTCAAAAGCACTTCAAGAAAATTGGTATAATCTGGCACTCCTTCACCATCTGTAAACTGCATTTACTTGAAGCAGCTGTCCCTAACTGCTAGATACCTTTGTGTATCTGCTGTGGTCCCATCTGTCTATATACAGAGTAGCTTTTGCTAAGTAAAATATTGGGCAAGAGAGAGAGACGTGCCTGATTTTGGTCAGGATACATTATTATCTAAGAACCATGGCAGAAAATTAATCTCAAAAGTAGCAATAATTAGAGAGCCTGAAGACACTGGCCAGAATACATTTATTTAAACATCAGGTGTCAGTTACAGACGCCAAGTCCTTCAATTTCTCCTATCCTTATGACCCCATTACAAGTTGTATATTTCATCCCCATCTGCCCTTCTAGTTGCTGAACCTCAGTAGATATTAAAAGAACTCCCATCCATCCATCCATCCTTTACCTAATTGCAAGGAGAAGAAATATTTTAGAATGAATTTTATATAATGAATATATAAAATGTATGTGATGTATGCTCATTCCAACTTTTCAGAATACTTGTTTAGCAGCATTTGGTCAGGGTTGGAGGGCTATAATAAGTAGAACCGTGACAGAACAGCCCACAGTCAGCACGGCTTGCAAGGCAACCCTTTGTAAAACACTGCAGCTCTCATTACCTTCCACATTCCGTAGCTGGCTTCTGCCCAAGGTTAGAATGGAATACCTTAGGTACTTGACCTTTCATCTCATTTTTTCCAGCTCTTATTCCTATGCCCCCATACCTTTGCTACGGAGAGCAGTAGATATGCACCACAATCCACAAGACCAAGAAAGAATTTTAATGAAAATAAGGATGCTGAATGCAAGCAAAAAGGAAAAACACACATTTTTTTGCCTATTATAAACTTATTGTCAGTGTCAAGGACAGAATCAAGGCAGCATGTAAGTAACAAATTTGATTAGTGTTCCATCTTTAAAAACAACTGTTCAATTTTTCAATATACACAGGTAACACAACAAATCAAATCAATATGATTTCCTCCTTTGCTGACCTGCCGCACACCTCTCCCATGGCAAAGGGTTATTTGCAAAACATCAAACACTCCTTCTGCTGGAATTCTCCCATGTGCTCCCATGGAATACAGATGAATAACTATCCTGCCTGGATTTCATGTGGTCAACAGCCTCCAGTTTCCTTTGATTTTGAGCAAATATCACAGTGGTTTTCTTTCTCTAACTGCTGTAGAACCAGGATGCACAGTAGTGTTGTGGGAGAAGTATGCAACAATCGAATTCTCCAGTTTCGGAGCTACTCGACATTACCTCTTCTGCCTTTCCTTTCTACTTAGACTTTTCCCTTTCTATTTCCTGGAAGATAAAGTAAGCATCAGGACCAAGAAAAACTCACACTTTTCTTCCCCTGCTTTTCTGCTTGCTTCCAACTTCTAAATAGTATTGGTCAACTGGGACTTGCCTACCTCCTCCTCTACTTCTCTCAGGGGAAATAAATTTGGATCCATATGCTAAGGTTAGATCTGTACAAAAGGACTTAGATGCATTCAGAGATCATGTGTTTAATTGATAACACCGGGTTACAAACAAGAAAAAGACATTTTATCATATATTGATTATATATTCACTCTATTCTCATTCTCCTATATTCATTTTATTTTCATTGTTAAATTCTATCATTATCTGTATTGTATAGTTTTGGAGACTGAAGCATTAAGGAGTTACACAACTATCCACTCATACAGCCAGCAAACAGTGATATGGAGACTTAACGCCAGATATGTACAGCTTCACATGTTATGGTTTTAATCACTAAACTTACTGCTTTTCATGCTCACAACAATCTGAAGAGAAGCTAAACAATTATCTAAAAAATTTTAACACTCCTTTTTTTAGCCTTTTTGTGTCTTCAGCATATAACTAGTTTGCCTTAAGCTTTAGGAATGGAGGGATAATGGGTAACAAAGAGATTAGCACTTGTGACAGAAGGCATAGACAAAGAACAAGGTAACATTTGTTTTTTGTTTTTATTATTTTGTTCTATTTTAAAAATAAAGCTTTTTCTCTTTTTTATTGATTTTATTGAGCTCTACATTTTTCTCTGCTCCCTTTCCTTCCTCTCCTCTCCCCTTCAACCCTCTCCCATGGTCCCCATGCTCCCAATTTATTCAGGAGATCTTGTATTTTTCTACTTCTCATGTAGATTAGAGCTATGTAAGTCTCTCTTAGTGTCCTTATTGTTGTCTAGGTTCTCTGGGATTGTGGTTTGTAGACTGGTTTTCTTTGTTTTATGTTTAAAAAAACTTAAGAGTGAGTACATATGATAATTGTATTTCTGGGTCAGGGTTACCTCACTCAATATGATGTTTTCTGATTCCAGCCATTTGCCTGCAAATCTCAAAATGTCATTATTTTTTTCTTTTCCTTTTTCATTGAGTTATACATTTATCTCTGCTCCCCTACCTTCCTCTCCCCTCCCCTTCAACCCACTCCCATGGTCCCCATGCTCCCAATTTACTCAGGAAGTCCTGGTTTTTTCTACTTTCCATATAGATTAGATCCCATGTATGACTCTCTTAAGGTCCTCATTGTTGTCTAGGTTCTCTGGGATTGTGATCTGTAGGCTGGTTTTCCTTGCTTTATGGTTTAAAACCACTTCTGAGTGAGTACATATGATAACTGTCTTTCTGGTTCTGGATTACCTCACTCAATATGATGTTTTCTAGCTCCATCCATTTGCCTGCAAATTTCAAGATGTCATTATTTTTTCTGCTGTGTAATACTCCATTGTATACATCTACCACATTTTTCTTTATCCATTCTTTGGTCGAGGGGCATTTAGGTTGTTTCAAGGTTCTGGCTATGACAAACAAAGCTGCTATGAACATAGTTGAGCACAAGTCCTTGTGATATGATTGAGGATCATTTGGGTTAATACCCAAAAGTGGTATTGCTGGGTCTTGAGGAAAGTTGTTACCTACTTTTCTGAAATATCTCCATACTGATATCCAAACGGGCTGTACTAGTTTGCACTCCCACCAGCAATGCAGAAGTGTTCCCCTTACCCCACATCCTCTCCAGCATAAGATGTCATCAGTGTTTTTTATCTTGGCCATTCTTATCTGTGTAAGATGGAATCTCAGAGTTGTTTTGATTTGCATTTCTCTGATGGCTAAGGATGTTGAGCACTTCCTTAAGTGTCCTTCAGCTATTTTAGATTCCTCTGTTGAGAATTCTCTGTTTCGTTCTATATACCATTTTTTGCTGGGTTATTTACTCTTTTGATGACCAATTTCTTGAGTTCCATATATATATATTTCAATACAGGGTTTCTCTGTAGCTTTGGAGCCAGTCCTGGAACTAGCTCTTGTAGACCAGGCTGGCCTCAAACTCACAGAGATCCACCTGCCTTTGCCTCTGAGTGTTGAGATTAAAGGCATGTGCCACCACTGCCTGGAGATCTTTGTATATTTGGAGATCAGCCTTCTGATGTGGGATTGGTAAAGATCTTTTCCCATTCTGTAGGTTGCTGTTTTGTCTTGTTGACCATGTACTTTGCCTTGCCGAAGCTTTTCAGTTTCAGGAGGTTTCATTTATTAATTGTTTCTCTTAGTGTCTGTGCTACTGGGGTTATATTTAAAAAGCTGTCTCCTGGGCGAATGCATTCAATTGTACTTACCACTTTCTCTTCTATAATGTTCAGTGTGTTTGGCTATATATTGAGGTCTTTGATCCATTTGGACTTGAGTTTTGTGTGTGGTGATAGATATGGGTCTATTTTCATTCTTCTACATGGTGATATCCAGTTATGCCAGCACCACTTGTTAAATATGCTTTCTTTTTTACATTTTATATTTTTGCAATTAATATTTTTATTTTTATTAATTTTACAATTAATAAATGGGACATCTTGCAACTGAAAAGCTTCTGTAAAGCAAAGGACATGGTCAACAAGACAAAATGGCAACCTATAAAATGGAAAAGATCTTCACCAACATCACATCAGACAGAGGGCTGATCTCCAAAATATACAGAGAACTCAAGAAATTGGTCATCAAAAGAACAAATAATCCAATAAAAAATGGGGTACAGACCTACACAGAGAACTCTCAACAGATGAATCTAAAATGGCTGAAAGACACTTAAAGAAATGCTCAACATCCTTAGTCATCAGAGAAATGCAAATCAAAACAACTCTGAAAGTCCATCTTACACCTGTAAGAATGGCCAAGATCAAAAACACTGATGACAACTTATGCTGGAGAGGTTGTGGGGAAAAGGGAACCCTTCTGCATTGCTGGTGGGAAAGTAAGCTGGTACAGCCCTCTTTGGATGTCTGTATGACAATCTCACAGAAAATTAGGAAACTACCTTACTCAAGACCCAGCAATACCACTTTGGGGTATATACCCAAAGGATGCTCAATCTTGCCACAAGGACATGTGCTCAAATATGTTCATAGCAGCATTGTCTGTTATAGCCAGAATCTAGAATGCCCCTGGATCAAAGAATGGATAAGGAAAATGTGATACATTTATACAATGGAGTACTACATCACAGAAAAAAATGACATCTTGAAATTTGCAGGCAAATAGATGGATATAGAAAACATCATTCAAGTGAGGTGACCCAGACCCAGAAAGATAAATAATGTATGTACTCACTCATAAGTGGCTTTTAGACATAAAGCAAAGAAAAAGACAGCCTACAATTCACAATCCCAGAGATCCTAGACAACAAGAAAACCCTAAGAGAGACACATGTATCTAATCTACATGGGAAATAGTAAAAGACAAGATTTCCTGAGTAAATTGTAAGCGTAGGGATCACAGAAGAGAGTAGAAGGGCAGTGGGGAGAAAGAGAGGAGAGAGGAGAAAAATATATAGCTCAATAAAAAAAGAGAAACTTGTCCTTTAGCTTTCATCGTTATCCGAATAGATTTTTTTTAAAGTCTGAAGATCACACTAGTACTTTATTATATGTTCTCTGTATTGCTTATTTGCCATGTGTCACCCATACACATAAATTTATTTTCTAAGAAGTTCTTATTACCTGCATTGTTGGAGGCTATTCTAGAAATGAGCAGTTAAGGTAGATCATGTTAAGAGTACATGGTGTCTAGAATCAGAATGACATTGGTTCAAGACCGGCTCTACTACTTTCTAGCTAAACACTAATTTCTCTGGGCCCTAATTTTCTCAAGGTTAAAATGGATATTTTGAAGACTAAATGAGGTAATGCATGTAAAATACTTAACACAGGATCAGAAATGCGGCTAGCATGAAATGAAACACTCGGTGAAAGACTGTTAACGCAGATGGCGGAGTCACTTTGGAAAAGAATGTATAACAAAGTCTTACAAGTTTTATAATTAAATGTGCAACTCCCACATGACTAAGTACATGCTCTTCTAGACATTTATCTTAAAGAAATAGTTAGGCTCATGTTAAAAATCTGTATGCAATGGAAGATACCTCAACCTATAAAGTACTTTCCTATCCTGCAGGAGCAAATAAGTCTTAGAATTCACACTTTTAAGAAGCTAGGTATGGTAGTACTTGCATGTAATCTCAACAGTGGGGAGACAGAGACAGTGGATCCATTGGACTCCCTGGCAAACAATTGTAGTATACATAGTAAGTTCCAGGCCAGTGAGAGACACTGTCTCAAGAAAAGAGAGAATGAATGAATGAATGAACGAAAAATAAACATCAGACAAAACATGAGGAATAGTACCCAAGGTTTTCTTCTGAACTCTGTATGTACACGTACACACACACACACACACACACACACACACACACATGAATATGCACACACCCCAATATGTACATATATACTCCAAAAAATCCTGTAAATTAATGTTAAAACAGTTTTGTTTGTTATAAAAAACATAAGCTTGGGGTTGGAAAGATAGATCAGTGATTTATATCACTGATTGCTTTTCCAGAGGACCAGCATCTACATGGTGGTTCATAGCCATCTGTAACCCCAATTACAGAAGTTCAGAAATTCTCTTTGGGCCTCCATGGGCACCAGGCATACATGTGGTACAGAGACAAGTATGCAAAATCTTAAAACAGAATTAAAAGACAACAACCCAGATTTCCTCAGATACATGAATTACTAAGTTACTAAGCTTTATCCATATTATGAAATTCTACCCAACAATAAAATCTACTCATAAATGATAACTTAGTTCAATTTCCAGAAAAAAATGTCATGAGTAAATTAGGCAATATCAAAATGTCTTATAAAATATGATTTAATTAGCTAATTAATTAGTTTTTGTTTTGTTTCATTTTCCAAGACAGGTTTTCTGTGTAGCCCTGGGTGTTCTCGACTTGCTTTGTAGATCAGGTTGGCCTCAAACTCAAGAGTTTTGTCTTCTTCTGCCTCCCAAGTGTTGGGATTAAAGGTGTTTGCCACCACTGCTGGTACATGATTGAATTTAAATAACAATCTTAAAATGAAATTATAGAGACAGAGAAGATCATAATGATTGCCAGGAGGTAATGAATGCAGAGCATAAGAGTATGTTGTAGCGATAATTTATCAGCAAAAAAAGATATCTGTGTTGATGCAACTTTGTAAACTTGATTCTGCTGGTGGTCATAGGAGTATGTGTGGAAAATATGCAGAATTGAATACAGACAGAGACAGAGAGACAGAGAAATGAGTACATATAAGACAAGAAAAATCAAAATAAAAATGACGGATTACATGTCAATTTCCTTGTTGGACGCCATACTATGTACTAGGTATGTAGTGCTATTGTACTACAGTTCTCGAGAAATGTTTAAAGAAAATTAAACAAAAGTTACAAATTGTATTTTTCTTTACAACTGCATGTGAATCTATAGTTTAAAAATAAATCTTTAATGCTGGGTGGTAATGGCACATGCCTTTAATCTCAGAACTTGAGAGGCAGGAGCAGGCAGATCTCTTGGAGTTCGAGGCCAGCCTGGTCTACAAGTCTACAAAGCAAGATCTAGGACAGCCAAGACTACACAGAGAAACCCTGTCTTTTTTTTGGGGGGGGTTCTCTGTAGCTTTGGAGCCTCTCTTGGAACTAGCTCTTGTAGACCAGGCTGGCTTCGAACTCACAGAGGTCTGCCAACCTCTGCCTCCCAAGAGCTGGAAGAAACCCTCCTTTGAAAACCCAAAATTAATTTTTTTAAAAGACTAGTAATTTAATTCTTTTCAAATAAATATATCTTTATATAAACTACAACTGTACATAGCAAGGCCCTTCTGCACGTGGATAATATCATCTTAACAATAAAGAAATGAAATTTTAAGAGATTTTTTCTTGATATTGTGAATTTAAGTCATTATATTTGCTTATATCAACTTGAGGAAGGGGGAGGTTCTTTGACCTCCACCTTTACCAAAATATGTATTTTACAAGCCCATTAATAATGAAATAATTCTCATATCAGTAGAGGTGGGAGATGTTAGGTCAGTTAGGCCCCTGTATGAGCTCTTGCTCTGAAAACTTTTTATGATATCAAGTCCTTATGTCTGAGTTTTATGAGGCTAAAATTAAAAGCATTGGTAAAAAACAGATGCAGTATATTAGATTACTAGGTAACAGATGTGTTTCTTTCTTGGTCCCTTACACAGGAACAAGAGAGAAGAGGGAGGGAGAGAGAGCTCACATCAGCCAGTCCTGAAACAGTCCCATTCCTGTGACTATGTTTAATAATAGAAATATTCAAAACATTCTTCAAAGGCCTATACTTTTTGAGGGGGGTATTTGATTTAGTAAAATAAATAAATAACTGCTGTAAGATTCATCATTGTTTCATTTTACTACCACTTTGATATGACCATCAAGAGATACTGGGGAAAGGATACACGAGGCTTCACTAGCAGATTTGCAAATGTTATGAACGTGTAATTATTTCTAAATAAATTTTCTTAAAATATAAAGGAGTGAGATGATCCTGATGTTGTTGAGATTTACTATTTTATTATTATTATTTCTGGGGATGAGTTCAAGTCCTTGTCTAAGTTAAGCAGGTGATTTATCAGTAGCCTATATCCTCAGCTCTTGGTTTATGATACAAAGTAACATTATGTAGTTCAGGCTGGCCTCAAATTTATAATCTTCCTGCCTAGACCTCCCAAGTTTTGCAATTACAGATGAGTGCCACTGCACTTAGCTCTGACATTGTAGAAAAAGTGAAAACTGTAAAAATTCTATTTCTTCTCTCCAAACCAATGCCATGAATTATTTTCTTAAACAATCAGAAGAGAATGAAACCTCAGAAGCAAGTGACACTTACTGTGACACTATTGAAAATAGCCAGATTATGGATGTGCCCATCAGCGGATGAATGGATGAATGAAATGTAGTGCATATATACTGCAGATTCTAATTCATCCTGTCATAAAGAGTAAAATTTGACATTTGGAGGGAAATGGATGGAAGTGGCCCCCTTCGTGTTAAGTGAAATAAAGCAATTTCACAAAGACCTAGAACGCATACTTTTACTCATATGTACAATCTGCAGGCAGAGTCGGGGGAAATGAAAGTGGCATGGGAATATGATCAGTATGGCAAGGGAAGTGGACAGAGTGGGGGAGTCAAAGGAGGGTAAGAACTGATGCTGAATATGGTAAATATGCATTATGGGTATGTATGAAATTGCCGTGAGACCATTCAATTTGCACAATGAATTTATACTAATAAAAAGAAGTTATTCTAGATAATATATAAATCCTTTGTATAGCACTATTAGTTAATTATTATTCCATTTGAATATCATTTATTAACAGGAAATTCATTACTGATCAAAGCAGCCCTATCTACGTAGAGCAGATCTAATAATTTAAAATTCTTTCTTAATGCTGTTCTGAAATCGCCCTCCTTATAATTTCACCTGTGGTTCATATTTTTCACTACTCATCCTTCCCAATGAAATAACGCATTTTAGTGTCCTCTTTATTATATTCAAATACTTTATTATTTTTCCATGTGGGCTAGGAATTGCAGCAGGCAGCTGATAACCCCTCTTTCATCCCAAGATCTGATAATAGCTATAATTTTCTGCAGAGACATCAGACCAATAATCAGCATGATTTCACAAATTCAACAGCATATAGTGATAATAACATAACTGTACTTCAGATTTACGTAACACCTTATCTTTGAAAGCAGCTAAAACAAGGCTGGTGTTGGTGCCTTTTCTGTCACGTAAAAGCAAGGAGGTTCTTGTAAACACCTTGTCTTCATTTTAACTTATGTCCCTTGGATAGGAAATTTCCAAATTTGTGATTCTTCATAACCACTGCATTCTAAAAAGCGGAGGGGGAAAATGTACGGTGCAGAACGGCATCCAGGTGTAAGGGATTAACGGTCCTTTGGATTTTCTGGGAATTTACATGTAAAATCCTCATTAATGCTAATGTGAATTCTGGACCTGTGTAAATCTTCTCTATCAATGAGAAATGTGCAATTTGTAGGGTTTCAATTGGCATATTCTATTAACTCTCTGAAATTCCTAATTGATTTCCTTTTTACTCACTGACTTGCCCTCCTTCCTCATCCTACTGCCTTGACAAAGGGAAAATATATTTTTCATTATAAAAGTCAACGCAATTCTTTCTCCTTGACCAAGCTCAGAATGAGAACTGTCAATATGACCTGACCTTTTAAAACCTTCTTTCTCAGCCAAATCCTCTGCTCTTTCTGGCTCCCATGTGACAGCAAGGGCTTCTGGCCCCTGGGGCACTAAGCACTCATAAAAATCCCTTCTTAGTAATTATTGTTATTATTTCCCATTTGGTAAGTGGCAATATTGTTCATCTAGGCTAAGAGGCCACATCCTGTGTCAGCCTCTCAACAACTTATGGAATCATGCTGACAGTGTTTCAAAATACAAACTTCTGTCCTTGGTGGTTGGTATGTGGTCTTTGAGGGAGTTCTAGATTGTCACTTTTGAGGAATAGATGACAGTGGGTAGAGAATGCAAGAGGGAAGGGTGACATGCAATTGTGACAGAGGAGAGTCAGCAAAGGAGTGAGGTGGTCCTCCAGAAGGACCCGGAGCCCCTGAGAGCCAAATGAAGGCAAATGCAAGCATCCAACAACTGGAGTGAAAACAGGGCCAAGAAAAAAAAAACTGAGAACCAGCTAAGCAGGCTAGATTCAGGGCACAAAAGCAAAGGAGGGTTCCGAATATTTACATAGTTAGAAATCTAGTAAGTAGGTTAGTGTGGAAATTCAAGAAACTTAGTAAATCCCAAGAGGAATCCCGGAAAAAAAAGGGTAGCAAGGACAAGGGACAACAAGGAAAAGGACCTAGATAACACGGCTGCTGCTTCGACTTGCCCTGAGCAAAGGGTTTGTGGGATTCTCGTGAAGACAAGAGTCAGTTCTTGTAAAAGCCAATCTTAGCTGAGCACATAACTGAATATATCTTCGACAAATACTACCTTGTCCCAGAAACATCTTGATTATGAACAGATTCCCTCAGGGGAGATCCAATCACACTCCAGTGTGTGTGAAAAGCACATGCCATAGTCCCATTATCTTCAATGCTGCTGAGCAAGAACATTGAATTATCTTTTAGCTTGACAATTTCAGTTTATTTTACACACTTCTGAAGTATCTACTAATAGGGAAGTAAATAAGCTACATTGTTTTAAATTATATTGAGCAACCAGCCTGTGGGGTAAAGAGGTGTCCCTAGAATTTTCAGGGGTTATTTTAAAGCACCAGTTCTGTTGACCTTTGTGGGTGGGAAGTGTGCATATAATGCGTTTTAATATGTTTAACTTTCAGGTGCAGATAGTTAAATTAATCATATTTTCATGACACATAATTACAATTAGTTACTAGTTTTATCAATTAATTAGTTCATTAAGTATTATCCCATTTCCAACCTGTTGGGCCTCATGAGGCCCAGGCATGAGGCCCAGTGTGTAACTTCCTGAGCCTAACTCAAGTTTTGTGACCTGTCTTTGGCCGTAATTTCCGCATCTGAGTGACTCAGCACAACCCGACCTAAGACCCCCTCTGCCCAGCCACCCCTAACATGGTAAAATAATATTGGCCCTGATTCCCCTCTCCTCTTCATCCCATCCCAAGACTCCCACTCCCTATCACAACCCTATATAAGTTTCTGGCTGATACAATATAAGGAGATCCTGCTTCGACAAGACTCTCTCTCAGTGTTTCTCTCCAGTGGCCAGCGGAAGGTCTGGGTCCTTAACACTCCCCATCCTGCTTAGCCCAAAGGAGAGACGGGCTGGACCAGCTCTGCCGCTGCCCTATCTGCTGGAGATCCTGCAGCAACCCTTTCCCCTGTAGGCAACATTTTTAACATGTTGTGTTTAAAAATAAGTTTTGATATGTGTGTGCTAAGTAACCCTTACAATTTTTATTAAGGTATAGTTAGATACTAGAAAATGTATAGACTTTAAGTTGTCAGTTCTGGTAGTTAACCGTGCCCTCCATTTGAGTCCAGAGAAAAAAAAAGATTAATATGTACTAGAGAAGTAGGGTAGTTATTTTCTGTAGAGTGGGAAAGCCCCCAAGCCTCTGGGAGCTCAGGAAGCTTATGACCCCTTAGAAAAACCACAGTGCCTTTCCCCAAGGCAACATGATCAGTAAGCAATTGCCAGGGGAGAAGTGACTCTCTCCATGAGAGCTGCCTGTAAGTTATGCGGGAAGATCCACAGATGCAACTTTCATTGCTCATGACTCGGGCTGTCTTTTTGACGATACAGATATCTTTGAGGCATTCACATTCCTGTAAGTAACCCTAATAATCACATTGGTTCACTAAGTTAGACGTGGGTGAGATTATTTCTTTAGTGTGTCACTGAAGTTTGTACATATTTCGCTGGGGAAAAATAATCCAAATGAAACCCAAAATATTTTCCTGGAGGATTTAGAATTCTGATAACCCAAGCTACATAATTATATATTTTTAAAAAAAATCACATCATATATAATGTAATGGATAAACAATAATAAATCTCCCAGGATGGCTATTTCCTACTTTCTGATCTTCAGTCACTCAATCAAATATGTATTTCATGAGTACTGTGTTGCAGACATTGTGAATTTAATGAAGAAATGGATATATCTTTTATCCATATGTTCCTTAAAGTAGAATAAGCAGAGCAAATATTACTTAGAGCAATCACATAAATATACAACTTTATAGTACAAGTGATGGAGGAGAGTTATCTGTCTATGTTTCTTTCATTGGTTAATTAATAAAGAAAACTGCCTTGGCCCTTTAAGAGGACAGAAAATTAGGTAGGTGGAGTAGACAGAACAGAATTATGGGAACAAGGAAGTAGAGTTGGGGAGACGCTTCAGGGAGTCGCATGGTGAGTCTCGATGCTGCTCCTCTCCGAGATGGACGCAGGTTAAGATCTCTCCTGGTAAGGCACACCTCGTGGTGCTACCCAGATTACTAAATATGGGTTAAAGGAAGATGTGAGAATTAGCCTATAAGAGGCTACAGATAATGGGCCAGGCAGTGTTTTAAAAGAATACAGTTTCCGTGTAATTATTTCGGGTGTAAAGCTAGCCAGCGGCGGGTGGCGGGACGCAGCCCCGCCGCTTCACACTACATACAAGAGAAGTACACAAATTACTATAGAGCAGGGACAACTGATCCATCTGAAGGCTCAGACAAGGCCTCCTAGAGCTTCGATCTGTGAATAGTTCAACAAGCAGTGCCTGAAGCGGGGATGGAAAGGGGAAGCCGTTAGAGAGGAGTATCAGTATACTCAAAGACCCTAAAGCCAGGTCATGACAAAATCTAATATGTAAAAGGCAGCAAGTGCAGGCAGGCAAAGGAATGAGAGGAGCAAAATGCTATTTGGGGTGGAGCCCTTCCCTGCTCACCCCGCTAAAGAATCACCCCCTTGTTTAGTGCCTACTTTCTCCCCTTCAGACACTATAGCCTTCACCTTGTCCTTTGCGCTTCTCTCCAGAAATGAGCATTTGAGTTACATAGTACGTTCCCTTTAAGACTTTCAGGCTTTAGGTTATGCATTTTACCTTTAGACTTTGTTTGTTGTCAACTTCTTTGTGAAAGATTATCAAATTTATCATAACAGAGAGTTTTATTTATTTTTCTCACCTTGCATGCTAGTCTTTACATACACAGGGCTCAGATCTCAAAGGGTCTTGCAGAAAGAGTTAATTTTTATTTCAGTCTATATGTAATGAGAAGCCACATAGAATTTTATACAAGGCAATAGAATTTCATTTAAAAATTTAACATCTTTGTTAGCGAATATATTATGGACATAAGAATGAACTTCAAGGAACAAGTACCCCTTGTTATAATGCAAGTGACAGCCTAGAACAATGTGGACATTTTACCTCATATATTGTGCTAGGCAGGTTCAAAGGACTTTTAGGGAACACATCAAACCTTGAGTCCCTATTCTTCATGGATTAAATTATTTTGGTTAACAATAACATCTATAACTTCTAGTCTGTTATACTTTGAAATACGAATGTTATATCATAAAGACATTTAGAGTAATCAAGCATTGCCCCTGAACAGGCTTATAGGCTAAGTAGTAAATTCATAAGATTCCCACACAATGACTAAATTAGGATGAGACCTATCTACTTCTGGAGAATTTTTTTAGATTTTTGAGTTATGTGGGGATCTATGGGATAAAATGCTACATTGTGGAATTAATGCTAAAATACCAATCCCATAATAAGAGGCTTAGGAGGAGCCTGAAAGGGATGGAAGACAAGACTCTCATGTGGAATGATCAGCAAATATCACTAAAGCCAAAATAGTGGTTCCCAAGTGTGTGCTTGTGAATTCATGCCAACTCACGCTGGGGATTTATTTGACCAAAGTGAAATGAGAAGAATGTAGAAAATGTGTGCTGTTCATAGCCCTAAATTCGCTCAATATTTCATTGTGAGCATATGTTCTATTTCCCTCTTTTAAAAAAATATTCTTTCATAAAATGAGATTATAAGCCAATGGCATGTAAATTCTGTTTTTCTGTATTTACTTGACAAGATAACATGTTTGTAATACTGTGCCAATCTATTTGATAGGGTGTGGAAACATTTTTAATTAATTAAATATAAATTTGGTAACGGATAACTTAGATGGTTTTATCTTGGTTTGTTTTGGTTTTGGGGGGCGGGATCTTCTGTAGTCTAGGTTTATCTCAAATTAACTATACTATAGCTAATTAGCAAATTAGCTATAACCTTGAACTTTTGATTATTCTATCTCTACCAGCTGGGTACAGGGATTATAGGTATATACAGCCATTCCGAGATTTATGCCATGACATGGGCTTTCTGATACTAAGGAAGTAATCTACTAACTAATGTACATTTCCATCTCAGATGTAACTGTTTTAAGATTCACACACTGTGGTGGTTTCAAAGAAAATGATCCCCAAAGGGAGTGGCACTATTAGGAGGTGTGGCCTTGTTGAAGAAAGTGTGTCACTGTGAAGGCCGGCTTTGGGGTCTCTTGCTGGAGCTTCTCTCAGTGTGACTGTCAACCAGCTTTCTGTTGCCTGCAAGAAACACTCTCAGCTTCAGCACCAAATCTGCCAGCATGCTGCCATGCTCCCCACCATGATGATAAGGACTGAACTCTGAAACTGTAAGCAAGGCCCCTCAAATGTTTTCTTTATAAGAGTTGTCATGATCATGGTGTCTCTTCACAGCAATAGGAAACCCTAATTAAGACACAAAGTATTCAATGATCTAGGCCCAGGCAAATGCCACTTCCTGCCCTTGAACTTTCATACCATATTACCTTGACAAGTACAATGGCACCCATAATTTTGGTTCTCCTCTTTCCTTCATTCCTGTGAAGTGAAAAAGAAGGAATAAGCACACTCCTTTCTTTCTCCAGTGTAGATGTACAAATAATCTTGTCTGCATATTGGCTGTGCAAACAACTCAAATACCTACTATGAAAGTGACACTTTTGCATTCGTTGAGTGCAAAATAAAAGCAGCTGCCTATGAGCCCAGCCAAACAACATTATATGGCTACTGACTCAGACAGGCCAGGTGTTTAGAAAGTGGTTCTTTATGCTGGATTCTGATAGTCTTTCCTATCATTTCTACTTAAAAGCTTCTGCAATGTAAGTGAAGGCTGCTTCTTCACTGTGTCAGAAGACAGTTAATATCTCTATTTTCGACAAACTAATTTCCTTGCATCTGTCATCCTTGCTTCTCAGTACACAGTTTATGTTTTTGAAACCAGGTCTCAGATACCTCAGGCTAGCCTCTAACTCACTATGTAGCTGAAGTATGAAGCCTTGAACACCTGATCCTTCTGTCTCCACCTCCCACTTGCTGGGAATATAGATGTGTGCCATCAGGCTCCAGACACAATGCTATGCCTCCATAAATCCTAAAGTTAGTTTGCAGAGGCTTCTCTTCATGGTCAAATCTTAAATCAGATAGAGTATGGCCATTACCTATTCATCCATTATTTTTATGGCCATAGTTTTGTGAACTTATTAAGTATATTAAGGTAATATATATAAACACTGAATCGTTATAAATCTTCATTCAATCTTTATAAAAATGAGACAAGTATTTAGTAACATATATATATATATTGAACTCTTGATTCTCCTGTCTCCCCTTCCATGTTGCTTGAATTACTCGCAGGTAGCACCAGTCTCAGTTCTCTGTGAGACTGAAAGAACTCAGGACATGTACAATACTCTACCAACGAAATTCCATCCCCAGTCTTGCTTGTTATTTTAGGAAATGCTATGTACCACCTGATGCACTGCATTTTGGACAAAAGACTTATGTGAATAGTGAGAACACATATCTTGCCTTCAAGTAGTCTTAATTCAGAAATGAGAAAACATCTAAAAACATAATAAAATCACTAGCACTTATATAAAACACTGTGAGACAAGTATAGGTGACTTTACACACTCTGATTTTTTGATCCTTCTAATCCTATTAGGAGGGTGCTAGTATTATCTCTTATTTTCAGATCAAGAAATTGAGACATGAGTAGGTTAAGTAAACGCCCAGACTACACCACTAACACATGACAGAGTTAGTGCTAGCAGCTTCTGACAGTCTGCCTCCACACTTTGACTTATTAACTACTGAGCCAGAATAGAGAATATAAGTACATAAAATGTAGTGATGAGACGAGTGGGCCACGTCCAGCCACCTGGCTACCTTTACCAGAAATAATTACATGGAAACTGTATTCTTTTAAACACTGCCTGGCCCGTTAGTTTCAGCCTCTTACTCACATCTTGATTAACCCATATCTAATAATCTGTGTAACACCACGAGTGGTGTCTTACCGGGAAAGAGTCAGCATGTCTGGCCTGGCCGCTGACTCCATCACGTCTGTCCCACTGAGGAGAGGCATGGCATCTGACTAACTTCCCAGCATTCTGTTCTGTCTACTCCACCCACCTAAGGGCTGGCCTATCAGATGGGCCAAGGAAATTTCTTTATTAACCAATGAGAGTCCTCCATCAATAAAACACATTGTTAAAGTTAGCACTCTATTTAGATTCCAGGATGCACACACAAAAAAAGATAATATTCTGGGGTATGTTGGGCTTGAGTGTCAGGGGAGCTCTAGGTATATTTAGAGAGGTGGTTGACCCAAGAAGCTTTCTTAGAATAAATAGTCTTGTGTCAGGTCTTGAATGACAAGGAGAATAATTGATTATCAGACTTGCTGTTCTTAACCTCGGCCAACTTAATAAAGAAAAGGCTTTATATTTTAAAACAATTATCCTATGATAAGGTTGCCTGGTTCTCGGCCTCACATATAAATTTGAAGCAAAGCTGGCACGTGCATTCTACAGGGGCACATAATTAAAAGGAAGTAAAGGCTTATTTACAAGACTTTATGAAATGCACCATAAACTTCAGAAATTGGCCACAGCAATTGGAGGAGCAGTTAATCTTATAGGACTAAGGAATGAGTTAGCTGTTGAGAAGAAATCGCTGATAGAGAAATCAATTCATCTTAGATAAGCCCTAGTTCTAAGAATGGTGGGAAAGTGAGAGAGCAGCATAAAATCAATCCCTTGCATTACAAAACACGCCAGGCATTGATTACCACCAAATGTTATTTGAAAATAGCAGTGAAAATTACTACCACTTTTTCCCTCTCTAGTCTATCACCTTAACCACTCAGTCACAACTACATTCTTGTTTTTCCCCTCTCAAAGATGGTCTGTTCACTCAAATCTGATGAATCTTATTTGGTTTTAGCATGATTTTGATGGCTTATACTCCAATCTATATTTTAATCACCAAATGATACTACTCTTGCTTTCTATCTTCTGTTTTTAGACTCTACTACTTTGTATGGGATTTTTGGAGAAAACAAAATGGGAATAATTTTTACCTTAAAATAAAGTTACACTTGCTTTCAGAACCATCATTCATTTGCAGATTCTTTGTATAAATAATCAAATGATTGCTTTTCATAAAACTATAGTTTTGATATTGGAGCTTTTCACTTCTATTCCACAAGCTAAGGCTAAAATTAACCATGAAAACTAAAGTCATAATCATTTTATAAAGCTATTCAGGGTATGTTCTTTCACCTATTATTAGCACATGAAAAAATAACTGATTCAGCAAAGAAATACTTTTTTAAAAAGTAAGCCATTAGGTTTTAGTCTCTTTGGGGCTAATTTATACAATGAATATGCTTAAGAGAGATGGAAATTCAGCACCTCGCACAACATGGCTATGTTTCTGAAACAACAAAAATTTCAATAAAAGTAAAAGTTTGTAATTGGAGATTGCTGGTGTATATCCTCCGGCAGACTATCTTTGCTAAGGTTTTAATGTTGTTTAATGCCTATGTATACGTTTGCGGACATGTTTGCACCATAGTGTGCTTGTGGAAGTCTGAGAACAGCTTCCACAAATTGGTTCTCTCTTTCATCCATTTTTCAGGCATCCAACTGAGGTCAGGCTCCAGAGCAAGTGCCCCTCCTGTTTAGGCATCTCACTGACCCCTAAAATTTTTACTAGACCCATTGTTTCCCTGTACATTATTGTTCACTGGGCACTTAGAATCTATGAAAAGGGGTCCTTCTGCCATGATTACACGTGTGTCTATAGCCTAACTTGTAAGGCAGAAACTCAATCTCCATTGTGAACCACCAGTAGAGTACAAACTCCATAGATATTGATGAAGGGAACAAGAATATATGGAAATGTCCTTCTTGGCTCTCAGGGGTTATGAAACAAGAACAAAATTGACCCAGTCAAACTATACACTTTCCAAGTCTTGTTAACAGAATTGCCTATTGATATATTTTCTTTAGGTATGTCTCTAAATACCACGAAGTCAGAAACGCCAAGTAGGTGTTGCAAAGTTGAGCAAGGTTTCCATTATCAAGCCTCAGAAAGTACCATGAAACTTCCAAAGAATCAACATTTATTGAGTGTATATTATAGTCTATATTCCATGTGAATTACTAGAGACAGTAAAATGAAATTAAGGCTCATCTTACGTTCTCCACGTGTTTATATCCGTGAAGATAATAGACGAATAAGGGAGGGACCACCAGCCATTTCTCATAAAGCCAGGCACAGGAAAGCTGTACTGCAGAATGTCATGATGGGATTCAACCCTCGTCCTTATATTCTTTGGCTCTACTTATCTGTGCTCCCTCCGTCCACAGAAAGAGGAAAAAATCCCCACAGAGGGACAAAGGTTCTGCTGTAGCCATTTCCACAACACTAAGCAATTTTGTATAGGGTGTAGGTAGAGTCTGAGAATGACATAAGCAGGTCACGAATGCCCCATGTATAACATTCCACTTCTGCTACATATAATTAAGATAAATTGTGTAAATTACACGAGACACAACATGGTTACTAAAGTTGATGGATGCAATCACTAGAAATTCTTCTGCACTGGCATTCCATTCAACAGATGTCATTTTTCCCAGTTTAAATTTCAGTTAGAAGTCAGCAGTTTTTCAGGAATTAAGCATCTCAGGCTTCTAAAAGAAATTGACCTCTATCAGCATGTGGCCTAGACTAGCTTGGTATTCTTAACTGTTAAACTTATCTTCTGTCTAAGAAAATCTCTGCCACCTACTGATTAGCATGAAAAGCAAATCTGCCACCCCAGCCCTCTCTACAAGTAATAAAAATAATAATAGCAAACACAGTCATTTAATTCATATTTCCTATGCCATAAATAATAGTTCATTTTGACTTTTCTTTATTATATCACTATTGCCTCTTGGAGGATTTTTTTTTCTCATAGGGGAAAAAGTACTGTTTCGTTTTGGTGTTAAGCCCAGAAAAAGGAAATAAAACCACAACTAAGAATTTGCTGTCTCAGGAAATTCGGGATCAACCTACCCCAGGACTCAGCAATTCCACTATTGGGAATCTACCCGAGAGATGCCCAATCATACAACAAAAGCATATGCTCATCTATGTTCATAGCAGCATTATTTGTAATAGCCAGATCCTGGAAACAACCTAGATGCCCTTCAGTGGAAGAATGGATGAAGAAACTGTGGAATATATACATGCTAGAATACTACTCAGCGGTAAAAAACAATGACATCTTGAATTTTGCAGGCAAATGGATGGAAATAGAAAACACTATTCTGAGTGAGGTAACCCAGACCCAAAAAGATGAACATGGGATGTACTCACTCATAATCGGTTTCTAGCCATAATTAAAGGACATCGAGCCTATAAATTTGGGATCCTTGAGAAGATAATAAGAAGGTGAACTCCCAACAAAAAGATATAGTAATCCTCCTGGATATTGGAAGTAGACACGATCGCCAGGCAAAATTGGGAACTTGAGGGCTGGGCGAGACTGGGCCAAGGGAAGATGGGGAGAGAAAAGTGTGAAGGGGAGAATGGGGGGAGCTCGGAGGAATGGGGTGCTTGGGATATAGGAAGGGTGGATATGGGAGCAGGGAAGCATATATCTTAATTTAAGGAGCCACCTGAGGGTTGTCAAGAGACTTGACCCTAGAGGGGTTCCCAGGTTTCCAGGGAGACGCCCCCAGTTAGTTCCTTGGGCAGCTGAGGAGAGGGAGCCTGAAAAGGCCAGTTCCTATAGCCATACTGATGAATTTCTTGCATATCACCATAGAACCTCCACCTGACGATAGATGAAGAAAATGACAGAGCCCCACATTGGAGCACCGGCCTGAGCTCCCAAGGTCCTGATGAGGAGCAGAAGGAGAGAGAACATGAGAAAGAAAGTCAGGACCGTGAGGGAACCTCCAGCTGGTGACGGATGGGGAAGGTGACTGAGCCCCACATTGGAGCACTGGACTGAGCTCCCAAGGTCCTGATGAGGAGCAGAAGGAGCGAGAACATGAGGGAGAAAGTCAGGAACGTGAGGGGTGCCTTCACTCATGGAGACGGTGGGACAGAACTAAAGGGAGATCACCAACTCCAGTTGGAATGGGACTGATGGATCATGCGACCAAACCCGTCTCTCTGAATGTGGCCAACAGCGGGGGCTGACTGAGAAGCAAAGGACAATGGCGCTGGGCTCTGATTCTTCTGCATGGACGGGCTCTGTGGGAGCCTTCTCAGCTTGGTAGATCACCTTCCTGGACCTGGGGGGAGTTGGGAGGACCTTGGTCTTAGCATAGAGTGGGGAACCCTGATGGCTCCTTGGCCTTGAGAGGGAGGGAGGGGAGGTAGGGGTGGAGGGGAGGGGAGGGAAGGGGAAGAAGGAGGGGAGGGAAGGGGGAGGAGGAGGGGATGGAAATTTTTAAATATAAAAAAAAAATAAACCATGAGAGAAAAAAAAAAAGAATTTGCTGTCTCTGTTATCACCGGGACAGAGTGAGCAGAGATGTGAGACAGAAGCTTGTTACGTCCAATGTTTTAATCATGTTAAATTCATTCATATAGATGGATCATACATACTTGTGTTATATAATAAACATAGAGGTAGGCAAGGAAAGAAAGCAGCAATATATAGTAGTCACATGATCAGATCAGAGGCTTTGGAAGAACTTTAGCCTGAGATGGAAGTATTCATGTTCACCACTTCATCGTTCATTCGACAAGTATAAGCAACAGATCCTCATTTTATGACTAGGTTTGTGCTATGTGAAAGTGGAACACTGACGAATTCACCAAAATCTCCAGCATCACAACACTTCCATCCTAGCAAAGGAGAGGGGCACGCGATCAGGAAGCACACCTAAGTTCACTTCAGATATTTATTCAGATATGTAGTAGTAATGCCCTTGAGAGGAAAGAAGGACAGATCAAGAAACGTGGGTTGATGAGTGATCTCTTTTACATATAAAACTTCTAAGAAAGACTGGAGTGTGTGGCAAGTCACTAAGATGGTCAGTCTTCTGAAAGATGAAGAATAGTATTAGCTCTGACCTTTTAGGACTATTTGTGTAAGAGGAATAAGACATCAAGAGCATCCAGTACTTTCTCTATCATTAGAAGCACATTTTCTGTAAGCATTACTAAAGTTCCTTTGTTGTTCTTAGGAAACTATGATGAAAGTAATGAGTAACAAAAGCTTCAATGAGTCAAAGAACACAGCTGTTTCTCTAGTGGATACTGAGTCTCCTAAAACTCTGTTTTAAGGCTACTGTTTGGATACAGCTGTTTTCTGGAAGACAAAACAATGTTAATGAGCCACAATCCTCTAATTCCATGGTGCCCCTCACTGATCCTGGATGACTCTAATTCTTTCCCACAGCAGTGAAATGCCATGCCTATTTTTCCCCATCAGAAAATCCCTGCATCCAGAAGTGAGCTATCTCACTGTGTTGCTTGCCTTTGAATGAGGGCACCTGTGAGTGTCCATAGCAATATGTGGTGAGTGCTGCATTCTTTCACAGCCTCATGCATGATGCACTCTGAGTTTCAGTCCCATTCCTGCTCCTTCAAAGGATGCTATTCTTCTAGGCAAAGACAAACCAGTAAGATCAACAAGTAAAGAGCCAGCTGCCTCTCAAAGCTGCCGTTCCTCTTTGTTCTTCTGACCTTGACTTGACAGCCTACTTTCCCATCTTCAGGGTCCCCTCGGTGTGTGCAGAGGTCAGCCTCCTGTCTTCTTTCCCCAGCCTGAACTTCCTTTTAACTTAAAGCTTGTACTGTTCTACCTCCATTGCCATCTAATACTTGATGCATCTCAAACCTGAGTCAGAAATTCACAAGAAAAACAGGCTTTGAACAAAGAAGTTCTATCTAAAGCATTTATTTCATAGCTTCTCACAGCTCTGCGGTGTTTGAGTGAAACACAGGTAATCAGTTACTCTTAGAAGTAGAAATGGAGACTTGGAAGTTAAAACCATGACAAAGGTCACACAGCAAGTCAGCACTGGAACCTATCACTACCCTAAAGTGATTGAAGAACTTCTAAACCCAAGTGTATTTCCGCACATGTGAAATGAAGCCTCCGTCAAATATCCTTGTATAGAAAGCTGTTCTTGGCCGGGCGGTGGTGGCGCACGCCTTTAATCCCAGCACTCGGGAGGCAGAGGCAGGCGGATCTCTGTGAGTTCGAGACCAGCCTGGTCTACAAGAGCTAGTTCCAGGACAGGCTCCAAAGCCACAGAGAAACCCTGTCTCGAAAAACCAAAAAAAAAAAAAAAAAAAAAGAAAGCTGTTCTTACTTTGCTCATTGACAGTAGTGAGGAAGCAATAGGTCCAGTGGTTAAGAGATTTATGGAAAACTCAGATTCCAAAGATGAAAAATACAACTGCTGTTTTGCTGTCTGTATAAAAATGATTTCATCTGCACATGGATGGGTGTTTTAATCTGTAAACTCGGGGAAATAATAGTAGCTTATATTAATGATTACATGAGTTCTTCCCACTTATTTATACAAATCTTTGGTACATAGTAACTACTCAATAAATATTATCTATTACTATTAGTAATAATAACAATATCTAATATTTAATATATCCACTGTTGACTCATTAATCATGTCAAGGTTAATTTCATATTAAGAAATCATTTCTGTCTTAACCCAGGCTCCTTCACATATTGTGGCAGGGCTCAACTGGTTGAGTTCCTTGATCATCCCTTATACATATCCTCCTCATTCCGCAGTTCTGGCTTCATTTCTGTATGCAGTGCCTCAGCCTAGTACATATACACAATGGCATACTATTGGGCTATAAAGAAAAACGAAAAGTGCAGGTAAACGGGGGTACTAGGAAATATATTGAGTGAGGAAACCCAGACCCAGAAAAACAAATGCCACATGTTCTCTCTCATCTGTGGTTCCTAGCTCCACATATTCGGACCTGCCTATATGACCTGGTATAACTGCAAAAATCAGGAATGTAATAAGGGGGACCATGACATGGGGCAAACCACTAGAGTAGAATGACAGAAGAGTACAAGTAATTTGAAAAGGAGTTTGGGGAAAATCGGGAGGGAGTTTCAGTTGGATTTGGGGAAAGAAAATACAGAAAGAGATGGGAAAAGAAGGGTAAAATAGCACCTACAATGTCTGAGAAAACCATAAAAAAATAATATTATTATTTATTTAACCAATTACCACAACACATTAAATCTATGTGTATTTGTATACATACATAGTTCAAATAAAATCATCCTCCTTGGGTTGACAATAATCCATGTAAAAAGTCAGAGACTAATAACAACAAAAAAAAACACTACCAGGCATGAGTAATCCCTTTTTGAGTTGTTGGTCAGGGGAGTCCAAGAGACACCTCAAACAATGTAGGCTACTGTTGTTGCTTTTGGTTGACCCCCAGAGATTCAAAGTAAGTCCCTATTACTGAAGGCACCATGTACTTCAGATACAAGTCCTGGAGGATCTGAGATGGATCTTACTTGAAAATCTCCTCTCTGAAGACTATCTCTCATAGTACCAGAAGGTGTTATGCAAGCATCCAAGGAAGGGAGGCAACCAATATTCCCACCCAAATTGTCCCACCTATGGACAAAAGTAATAGTCAGCATGGCATAACCCTAAGGGTGCAATAGTTGCACTCAATCTTCTTGGCAATCTCTAATTGGATGTAAGGACCACTCAACAGGAGTGACAACCACTCATGGCTAGAGAGGTCATGTATCATAGAAGAAAACCTCCTACTGCCTTTTATTAAGCCAGCATAATTTCTAACTGCTTTCTACACATCTATTTTTATACCTGCACCTAAGTGTAGCTCTCATCCTTCATCAAAGGAACTTCTCTTTGAAATAGTAGTAAACCACCACAAAACAAAACCCCACAACTGGTCAAAATATGGAGAACAAGTGATTGTGGGGTGCCCTGCCCTAGTTGATACATCTACAACACAGCTTCTCCCCTTAAGGGTCAGGGAACATTAGAGAAGAGCAGGCATAAAGATCGTAAGATCCAGAAGAAAAACAAGCCTGCTGGGTGATAGTATCTCCTAGAAACATCAGGAAAGCTACACCCATGAAGTCTCAAGAACATGGCTGCCTTATTAAGATTAGAACAAGGGTGACAACAATAGACATTGCTGGGGAAGAAGGGAAGTCTCAGGGACCCCAACCCTACACAAAAAGCTATAGACAACTAAGGAATGCCAAGAACAGGAAAATTACATTAATTTTCCCCAGGGAAGGGCCCCCAGCTAGTTATTCAATAAAACTGGTTAGTCCTGGTTCATATACATACAACTAACACAAAACAGAGTGAACAAGTTGTTTTCCTTTTTTTGGTTTTCTGACAGGGTTTCTCTGTGTAGCTTTGGAGCATGTCCTAGAATTTGCTCTTTAAACCAGGCTGACCTCAAACTCAAAGAGATCTGCCTGCCTCTGCATCCTAAGTGCTTAGATTAAAGGCATGTGCCACCACCACCCAGCAAGGTTGTACTTCTATATCTAGACATAATGTGTGTAATATATATATATATATGTGTGTGTTTATATGTGTGTATATTTATGTGTATATGTGTATATATGTGTCTATGTATGTGTGTGTAAAACAACTAAAGAAAAAGAGGCTGTGGTTTTAGGAGATATCAAGGGAGGATACTTGAGAAGGGTTGGAAGAAGGCAAGGAAAGAGGAAATGATGTAATTCTATTTTAATTTGCAAACAAATAAAAAGGAAATCATTTTTGTTCTTTGGTGCAGTTCATCTTAGCTCACCAGGGATTAGCCATAATTGATGGCCCTTGTTCACTCATGAACACTCCAGTAGTTGTTATAGCTATGTCGATCATTTTATATATAAGGGCTGGCAGTCTAGAGTGACGTCAGCTATGAGCAATACAGCAAAAGACAGTAAAGATTGCTGCTAACCTTTCAATAATTCTCTACTGAGTGCAAATTAGGGGAAAGTTCTGAACTGCTGATCGTTATGGTATTTCACAGAAAAGCTCTTTCAAGCAATGATAAGCAGGTGGCAACCTAGCTCAGAGGTGCAAAATCACCCCACACCCCTGGACACCATTCCATATGACCTTGTTATGTTTGCCCAATAACTGAACTTCTAAGCACTCACAAGCAAGGTCATAGCATTTGATTTCAACCTCCCACAGGTCTTCAAAAACCCTGAAACAGTACCTTCACTTCAAACTTCTAAGAGACTTAGACTACAAAAATGTGGAGGCCACCTCCACCCCCAACCGCAGTGTTATGAGTAGCCCCCTGTGAACTGAAAGCCCAGACGTCCAAAGAGAATTCCTGTGTTCCAGGCTGCTTCACGCCCTCCTTCACAGTAAGAAAATATTCTACATTCATCAGGAGAAAAGTATTTGCCATGTATTCCTGGGATCCAAATGTGTCTCTGTGGTGCACTTATGCCAGGTGAACTTCCAAAGGGAATTGCAGCTGCAGTACCTCAAGAGAAACATCTGCAAGAAATTTTCTACGTGGAAGGAAAAAAAATACTCTTCATGGCATTCTCCCCAAAGGGAAATTCATGTAACCTTTTTCTGACAGGCAAGTAATAAGTATTCACACAGGAGCATATTGCTTATATTCCCCTGACAGGCAAGAGCTATTTTTTTTACTCTGGCAAAAAATATGGAGAATAAACTGCAGGCATATTTCTTGCCCTGATCCAGGTGCAAGATTTCATTGCTGAGTGAAGCCAAAGGCAAAGAGTCAATAAAGTACTCACAGACGGTAATAAGAGAAAAAAAGTACATCTTAAGGTGAAGACAAAAGACAGGTCTTCAGGGATCCTACCTGCCTAAGCTGTTTTCAGTCTTCAGAACACAGACAAGCTGTTAGATGCCTTTTTGCTTCTCTCGAAACAGAGATGTGCTATTAAGAGCGATAGGTCTCCCTTCCAGGAGTGTCTTAGGAAATGACATTGCTGGTAAGGGGGTGGAGGCCTTTCCTCTCTCTCCACAATCACTCCCCTCCCCTTACATTGTATTGTGAGGTAGTTAGATAACACGGGTAAGTGATAGTTTAATGAGATAAGTCAAATATGAAAAGAAAATACCAACCAGGTCTGTCATAGAACTTTCTATAATAATTTTTGATAATACTCAAAGTTCCTGTATGTTATGAAACAACATTTGAACAGAAAACAAGTACTACATGTCTCATACGGATCATATCAAGTATCCAACAATGAGCAGCATTATCTTGGAAGCCTCTTTTTGTAGGATTATATTTTTATTTAAAATAAGCTAAATATTAATAATTAATATTTTGCTATTGTTGTGGTATATTTGTATATCAATAGTAGTAATATTAATAATTTTTTAGTGCTGGAATTGATCCTACGGCTTCATGCATGCTAAGCAAGCAGTCTGCCACTAAACTACATTCCTAGCCCAATATTATTAGTAATTAGTCTTAAGAACTGAATGAAACACTGTTGGCTGAGTTTTCTCTTCTGCCCAGTTCCCGCAATCATTAAGTGACTGTCCAGGCAGCAAGATGTCTCTGTCAAATCTAGAGTTTTGGAAGTTGCTTGCAATGCTGTTTACTTAGGTAATATTATATATTTCTGGAGTCTTTGATGGAGTTGAATAAGTTATAGTTTAGTTACAGCTTTCCTTAGTTACAATAAAAGATAAAGTAGATATAAATATTATAACTGTAATTTTTGCTTGATAACTGTTTTGTTATATGTACTTTTACTATGTTAAAGTTAAAGCCTTCCTTTTTGTTTTAACAGAAAAGGGAAAATGGTATAGGAAGTCCTTCTTTCTATGTGTTGCTTGTATTGGTTAATGAATAAAGAAACAAAGAAACTGCCTTGGCCTGATAGGCAGGAACTTAGGAAGGTGGAGAAGACAGAATTGAATTCTGGGAGGAAGAAAGCAGAGTGAGAGAGCTGCCATGGAGCCTCCAGAGTCAGACATGCTGAATCTTTCCCAGTAAGCCACTGCCACATGGTGATATACAGATTAATAGAAATGGGTTAAATCAAGATGTGAGAATTAGTCAATAAGAGGCTAGAGCTAATGGGCCAAGCAGTAATTTAATTAATACAGTTTCTGTGTGGTTATTTCGGGGCTAAGCTAGCCAGGTGGCCAGGATGAACAAGCGGTCCCCTCCTTGCAACAAAACACAGGTTTTTTTTTATTTCCAGAATAGCTAAACATTATTGATACCAATTCTCCCTAACAATGGTCACTGTGAGGAAGTAGGTTTTGAAAGAAAAAAATGTCAGCAGAAATTTCACAGTAATTGATAGCGATTAGTCAGAAAATATACTTTTATCCTCAATTACAAATGATTGTACCTACAGTCTTAGATAATTATTGAAGTGACGCTTAGATATATATGAATTTCTAGGCACAAAATTTATGCGCTGACATGTTTTCTTGCTCTATGGAGATAATAGGATAGCTTTAGTGATAGCCGAGATGGTTGCAGGCTGGCTTCAGCAAATTCACCACAGATACTAAGGAGGTAGGCAGTGAGTAGCATTAAATATTTGTATGCTGAGTAAATAAGGCAGCAAGGGTTTGATGTCAATGAGCAGCAATGTGTCTTTAGTGTCCAGGCAGCATGACTTGGTAACCTATTCTGCTACTGGTCTGCAGGGACTTTCTGCCAAGATGAGGCTTCGCCGGTTGATACATCAGTTTTCACCTCTCCAGACCAGAGCCAATACTTTACTTTTTGTACAATACTGAGAGGTTTCTCTAGTCCTGTCATTTACTGGTTTTTTTTCTTACAGGAAACTTCACTGGAGACAATGTCACAGTCTTCAAAAAGTTATACTAACAATGGAATTGCTAGGCATCCTTTCAGGACAGGAAGAGATCCTTATGGTCAGGTGGAAACTCTGGAGCAGGAGAGTGGCCTCTGCAGCCCAACTTTAACAGGCTCTAATAGCAGGACAGGACAGATAACAACAGAGCATCTGCAGGCTAGAAGTCAGCAGGATTCTGCTGCATAATCCTTGAAAAGCAGATGGCAGAATGTGAGAACACACTGCCAGGAAAGATGACTAGGGAATGTACAAGGCCAGGTGGTACCTGGCCCAGTGAATGAAGGTTACACTTCTATACTACAAAATGATTAATAAATATTAGTGACAAATTTGGTGGGGGAAAAATACATACAAGACTCCTACCACAAAGAACAATGAAGAAACAGCTAATTATAAAAATTCAAACGGCAAGACCTGCACAAGTTTCCCAGTCAGTTGCTGACGTCTTTTCAGCTCCTCTCCATTCTATTGAGGAAGAGCTGGAACATCATTACGCTGGGGCTGTTTCTTCTTGAGGAGGCACTTCAGTTTAATTGCAGCCCAGCCAACCTACTTCCCAGGAGTTGTTAGGCAGGTGTTGAGCTGGGGAAAGGCAAGATGTGGGCAGGAGATGAATTAGGACCTTCCTTGTGCATGCTAATGTGCTTTCAGCTATCCCTGCCTTAACCAATAAGGCTTAAATTGTCCTGAAGAAACTGAACTCCCCTATTTCAGTGAAATGTTTGTTTTCACATCTCGTGTTTCTTAGCAAAGGGATTAAAGAATAAAGGGATGTCTGTCTAGAGGGAGGCCCAGATTATTAAATATCACATAGAAATATATAAAACACATCTTGGAAATGTTGGTCTGTTTTATGAGATAATATAATGGTAAAGCTTTATATGGGTTGAGTGGAAATCTAATAAGTCAGGGAGGTGGTGTATAAAAACAGTCAGAACAAAGGCAATGATCACAACAGAAATACTCTGCTTCCATCATTCTGGTTCTCTCAACATTAAGATAAACTGGAGCCTCTGACAGAAAGTCTCTGACATGTCAATATCTTAAAATGCAAGTATTAAGCAAAAAAAAAATACAGATGCTCTTGTAAGTGAGAGGAGTCGGTCATTTGGGCAGTCATACTGCTTTATCTTGTGTTGTGATTACTATATTGATGCAAAAGTGACTCCAAGCAACAAGACCTAGCCAGTAATCAGAAGAAACAATGGGAAGTCACATGGAATGATTTTTATAGAAGTGTAGACATAAAAGTGACACCATTTCTTTTATCCATATTCCATCCCAAGACTCACATGGCTGCGATTCACTTTTTGGATGTTCAGAAACATACAGTCTAAATGCCTAGGAGTAAAAGCAATTGCTCAGTGGTACTTCACTCAATGGGTCAGGGTGCTTGATGCCCAAGGGTGAAGACCTGAGTTGGCCTTCTGAAAAGCTAGGCATGGTGATATATGCCCATGACCCCAGCTATAGAGTGGTGGAGAAAGACAGGACAGAACCTGAGGATCACCGAAACTTGTTGGCAGCCAGCTTAGGTAAAGCGGCAAAGGCAGCATGTTCCAGTCTCAGTGGGAAGCTTGTGACAAGGGACTAAGGACACTCTAAGTCTCCTCCTTTGGCCCCTACACAGATATGTACAGGCACACACATACATATGCATGCACATGTGTACACACACATGCGCGTGCGCCAAAATACATACCATACACACATACAGAACGTTTAAAAAAACAGACTAAGGAATCTGAAAATACCTACAACATATTAGATTATTAATCCTACCTCTGAGAGTCCTCTCAGAACCTCTTCTCCGAATTCTGTCTTCTTCAAAAGCTCCAGCCAGACCTTCCTTAGTCACCTCTAATTCATGTGTGCCTTCCATTTTCAAAGATGTTCCTAGCTTCCTGCCTCTAGAGATATGGCTCAGAGACCTCCAGTAGCAGAAGCACTTCGGAAGCCTGATAAAATGCACATTCCTGGATACCACTGTCAAGTTACAGAATGAGGCTTTTTGTAGATTAAGAATTTGGATACTTATCTCAAGTAATTCTGAAGTACACTGAGAAGGCAATTTCTGGCCTGCAAGGCTTGCAGCTTGTGCCCTTGATTAGGCAAGGTCTACAACTGTTCTCAAACTTGTTTACATCTTGAAGTATTTTCTAAAAAATCTTCGTCTCTTTGGACATATTGGTGGTGTTTCTTCCAGTCTCGTGTCCACTCAGTGTCTAATGCTACCTTAGGCACATTTCTGGTCAGTTGATCAATGGAATGGGCAGCTTCCAAATAAAGTGTGTTAAAGATTTTTCAATTTGGAAAGATACAGGCAGAAGGGACATGGTGAGAGCACAAAAATCATGAATGACAGGATTGTAGTAAAGTAGAACATGCTCATTTCTTTCTGGCAACACTAGAATTAACCTCCTTCCTTCAATAACAAAACAACCAATCACTTTTAAAATAAAAGCAAAAAGATGGCTTTACATCATTAGAAATATACTTAAAGGTCTGTTCCCTTAAGAAGAAAGCAGAATTGTAGATATAATACTCAGATAGGAACTGAGAAGTTGAAGGACACACCTAACCTCTGAAGAGCTTTGATGTCATCAAAATGACAACATCATGACAAAATCCATGCTTCCCTACAAGTATACTCAGGTTCTCATTTTGAAAATAGTGTCTTGGGACACTAGAAAAGACCATCTATTTTTACAGGGACAGAGCTGTGGCAAGACGGAACAAGTGCTGCACCACAAATCACATGCATTTATATCAAGTCACTAACCTTGGCCATGAATTTATAGAAACAAGACCAAGGGGTTCTGCCTCTATTTCCAGCGAAGGTGGAGTCGGAAAGAAGCCAAGGAGCCACTGCCAGAGACAGACGTGCTGAAACTTTGCTGGTAGGCCACAACCTAGTGGTGATGCTCAGATTAATGGAGATGGGTTAAATTAAGATGTAAGAGTTAGCCAATAAGAAGCTAAAGCTAATGGGCCAAGCAGTGATTCAAATAATATGGTTTCTGTGTGATTATTTTGGGGCTGAGCAGCCAGGAACCAACAAGCAGACTCCTTCAACAGATGCACTTCTATAGCCACAGTGACTTCTGTTTACTATCACCCTTGTTTTCCAAAGAGGACAAAGGAATCAGAAAATGTGGCCAAAGTCACAGGGTTAGGCTTAGAGGTTGAACAAAGAACTGATTGACTCCAAATCATAAATAATACTACCTCATAACTGCTAAAAGGCCACCACTGGTACCACTAGAGGAGCTTCCACGAGTATATTTAGCCATAGTACTGTCCTAAATGCAGGAACCACACGTAATCTGCACATAGGAATCAGAAAATTGTTATTGCAAAGTTTCTTCTGGTGCAAGATAATAGAAGAGAAGTCTCAATCTAGAAAAACATGAGTTCTCAAATGCTGGTTGAAGAAAAGAGTTTGCATAAAGGAATGAGAGAGAGAGAAGGCCATGGATGCTGTATCCAGAAGCTTAACCTAGAAATTCATAGAATATAGATCTAGAAGAGCATGGAGTATAGATACAGAACTGTAAAATTAGATTTGTCATAGAATAGATTTTGAATATGTGAAAAGCAGCATGGAATAATGGAATAGAATTCTCTTGATATGAATGCTTTTAAATGGAAAAGACTCAATCTCACATTATCAAGATGAGCCAACAGCTTCATAATCATCCTTAAAACTCCAGTGAGTCAAGCTCAGAAAATTTTCACCAGCTCCACAATGGGAGTGTTATGGTATTTGCTCCTCAAATGTGTCTCCTATTGCTTCAAGAACTTGTTTTAATACTAAAGTGACTTGATAATAGTCATCACTGTGTTTGCACATTATGACATTGGTACAGGATGGAAAAAGTTCTTAGCTCACAGCAGGGAAGGTTTAAAGGAAAGATCCAGTCCCTGAGTACTGAAATAAAAACATCACTTAAATGAAATCAACTGATTGTTTAAAAATGAAGTTATAAAGAAAGCTCATGAGTGTGTTTAATTTTTATTAAAGTTCTTAGTAACCTAGTAAATAAATAGAGAATCAAATCAGTAACAAAGATACTTATTGATTTCCCATTACTTTCCAAGCATGACGGAGCAGATGTTTATGTAAAAATCCTTTATACTAATTCTCAGTTTACATTTTTCCAACATCCTTGATCCCGATTCATTATATAAAAATTAGATTCATAAAAGAGAGAATGTAAAAATTTACATTCTCTCACCACTGAATGTAAAATTTTAGAAGACTAAACTTTAAAAAGCACTTAAGTCTCCAATTCCTTATTACAAAAGATTAACAACTTAATGAGTGAGCATTCAAACAACCACTCTACTGGAAGGCAATAATAGAATCATTGTCATTGCCATCCTCATCAGAGAGGTCAAGTGGTGTTAAAGAGAAACTGTCCCAATAAAGTGTCTCACTACCTTAACTTTTTTCAAGGTCGATCACCATCATTTCTGTCTTTCTCTCTCTTTCTTTGCTCCGTGTGTGTGTGTGTGTGTGTGTGTGTGTGTGGTATATATGTGTGAAAAAGAGAGACACACAGAGAGATACAGATGGCCAGATAGCACAACAATAAAAGATATAGACATTTCCATGACATCAAATATATTTTTTGCCATAGCCATAGTTAGTAATTTAAACATGACATTGACATGTCCCTAAAAGCCAATACAACAATAAGAGGGCTTACATATTCTCTTCACAAGTTTTCAATTACATATTCTTTGTCCATAAAGTCTTATGTAAAATCGGAACACCAAAGTGCAACCTCCAACCCATTACTGAAAAGTTACATATCAAATTTACATTAGACACCAAGTGTCCCACTAATAGTTCATCGGGTCCATTTTCTTTTCCATCCAAGTTGCATGGCTTGTATGGATTTCTAGACAAAAAAGTAAAAAGCAGGCCAGAAGTTATTGCCTGTACTGCACCTCCCACAGCTCCAGCCAGCATAGAATGGACTGACAGCTTCCACTTCTGGTAGAGATTTGGAATTAAATGTGAGCATGGAAGAGTCCAACAAGCCTTTGCCTGTGAGCTACACTAAGACACTAAAGCTGGATTAGCCAGAGAACAGAGGGACTGTTTCTACCACTCCTCCTCCAACTCAAGCTGCTGATCGCGGAGCCAGACTCTATCCACCTGCTAGGAAGCAGAGTACAAATAGCAGAACAAGAATATCCGTCAGTGCAATATTATACCAACTTTATGAGACTCAGTACTGCCCACAGACCTAAACACAGATTGTGACATATTTAAGATTTGACTTCATGACTGTCAGTCAGGCATGGAGTGGGTGTGGAGCACAGTCCTTATGCTCCCGGGATCACAGAGGATATTAGGAGTGTACAGCTTTGGTGCATGTCAGCCTACCAACAGTCTGGGTGGCCAGGGGACTGTTGCTCACCTTCCAGCCTCATGAAACACAATGACGCAAAGGCAGGTCGTGTTAATGAGGAACTCTAGAACCTAAGTTCTGAATCCACAGTGGATGAACACAGGATTGGGCCTATATCACAACAAGCTGGAATTCAGCAATGGCATTCACCTATGATCTAGTGTAGGTGATCTGCCTTCAACAATGTTGTTCCAATCTTGAACAGCATAGTATAGTAAAACACCCCACTCCCGAGGTATAAGTGAGAGCCGTAAGCACAGTGTTTCTCCCTGGAACTTTCTGCTGACTTGGTGGATATTTTGATGGTCCACATCTCTAGGCCTGATTATAGTGTGTCCATGCTGTTGGAAGTTCTGTTGAAATCCTCTTGCAAGTGGCTGGATGCACTGGTCTTGAACTATCAGATACTGCAGCAACAGGCCATCCATAAGTATCAGGGCCTTAAGCCTACACAGTGCAGTGTTAGTCTTCATGATCTGTGCACTCAGGCTGTGGTACAGATTGGTAGCACTTGTAAACTTGTCAAGCATGATAATTTTAGGAACCAGTCCACACTGTGATTCTGCACAGAACCTGGTTGAATCTCTTAGTGGATGAACAGAGACATTTTTACCTGACTTGCCCACAAGGAGAGCCTTGTCAGCACTAATTACTTGTTCTAGGTACCTCCTTAATTCATTCTGAGCATCAGATCTGGAACAAATCTGAGTGTGTGTCGCCCTCTAGTGGTGAAACGGGGAAAACATGTACAGCGTCTATTCCCGGCAATCATGGACTCTGGCGCCACCTATTGTTAGTACAGTGGAAGTGACTACCCGTTAGGAAATATACATGGCTTCTATAGACAGACAGACAGACAGACACACACACACACACACACACACACACACACACACACACACACACACAAAACCAGGTTTGAAAGACTAGATAAAAGTCCTTCGATGCACAGCTAACATCAACAACCACAAACACCAAGAAAACTGTGACCTCCTTAGACAAAATAAGTAGACAGAAACTAACCAGATAGAAATGAATACAAGAAAAGCTGAGTTACAGAATTGAAAACAGTTATGTTAATGACAGTTGTGTAGCTTGGTCTACTTGTGGCACACCTAGAAGTTGGAGCAGGGGCTGTCCCTAATGCTTTATCTGGCTTTTGGAATTCTATTCTTCATATTGGGTTACCTTGCCCAGTCTTAATATAGGGGAGGAGCTAAGTCCTACTGTGATTTGATATGCCATGCTTTGATGACACCCATGGGATTCCTGCCCCTTTCTGATCAGAAACAGGGGAAGAGTGGATTGGGGTGGGGTAAGGTGGCAGAAAAGAATGGGAGAAGAGAAGGGAGGGGAACTTCGGTTCCAATATAAAATAAATAAATTTAATTAATAAAAAAGAAAAGCCAACACACTTGAAGAAAATGAAAGGAAATGAATCAATAACATAAACCGAAAATCTTCACAAAAAGAGAGAATCAATTCCTAAAGAGAAACCTAAGTTCTTGAGTTGAAACATACACTCAGTAAAAATTAAAGTGAGTGAAGGTGTCAATCACAATAGCCAGGGACTCAAAAGAACAGTATTTGAAAATGCATATTCAATAGATGGAAACAATAAATAATAATAAATGAAGAAATCCTACAGGGACTTTAGGACAGTATTAAGTGAGTACATATTCAGCTTACTGGGGTTTAAGTGGGTCTGGAGAACACTAAAGATGAAAATACCAAATTTCTACAGCATTCATTCAAAGAAATAGTAACAGGGAATGTCAACACCTAGAAAGAGATAAAAATATCTAAGGTAAATGAAGATCAACAGTAACATTTAATCCAGTTCAATCTATTCCCAAGGTATCTTATTATCAAAAGATTAGAAACAACATATATATGCAACTAACAGTTGACATCTCAGTACAACTGCACAGGACAGGAAAGAATAGCATGAGATTTTTCACAGAATCGAAAGTGGAAAAAAAAGTCAACAGAGAATACTACACACAGCAAAACTATCCTTTAGAAATGAAGGAAGGATAAAGACATTCCCAGACAAATGAAAGTTGAGATCCCACCAAACTTATCTTACAAGAAACACAAAAAGAAGTGTTTCGTTTCTCTAAGGAAGGGATGTTAGTAAGATTCACCAGGTGGTCTAAAATCACTGGAATGAGTAATCATATAAGTTCAGTGCCCCAATATTGTACACTTGGTATGTAAACCACTCGTATTTTCAGTATGAAGAATAAGCTTTTAAAAAATAGAACTAAGTTGACAGGTAAGAGATCCACAATACAGAAAACTGAAATTATGGGCCGGGGAAATAGCCCAGTGAGTACATTTCTTGATGTGAAATCATAACAATGGCCTGAGTTCAGATCCCTGGTACCCATGAAAAATGATGGGTTTGACAGTGTGCACATGTAATCCCAGTGTTGGGAAAGCAGAGAGAGGAAGATCCTGAGTACATGCCAGCCAGCCAGCTCAACTATGAGTTTAAGGTTCAGTGAGAGACGGTCATCTCAAACTTTAAAAGAAGGCATTAACAAAGCATGCAAATACAAGTATGAACAGTAAATGCTTAAAGCTGTATTAGCAACTTACTTTCTTAAATGTTTATGTATGAACAGACTTTATAGTATGTCATAACTTTATACGTGTATGGAGCATATTCACATATTTAGTTAAAATGGTATTATCTAAGCCGGGCGGTGGTGGCGCACGCCTTTAATCCCAGCACTCGGGAGGCAGAGGCAGGCGGATCTCTGTGAGTTCGAGGCCAGCCTGGTCTACAAGAGCTAGTTCCAGGACAGGCTCGAAAGCCACAGAGAAACTCTGTCTCGAAAAACCAAAAAAAAAAAAATGGTATTATCTATATGTGAATAAAATGGTAATTCTGTATGTGTTAAATAAATAAGGTGGAAAACAACAGATGAAAACAAACAGGTTAAACTTTGGCCTACATAAACACACACACACACACACACACACATACACGTGCATCTTATAATCACATTGAGGTGCCATTATTTCAAAATTACATTCAAAAGACATTTTATAGGCATCTTAATACCACAAATCAAAAATATATAGACAATAACAATATATTATAATAATAATAATATATAACAATTTGGCTAAAGTAAGCAATTCTAAATATTTAGTCACTAAATACTGGAACACTCCAGTATTTAAACAATTAAAACAGTGTATAAAACAACTATTAGTAGAACTAAAAGGAGAAAGAGGCTCCAATACACTATCAGCAAGTAATTTGAAATTCTCCTTTTCAGTAGTTGATGGATAATACACACAAACACAAATAAAAAAGTGTCCTGGTTAAATTTCACTCTATAGTATATTTACAAATGTTCCTTGGCATTAATTGTGGCCTAGGACTGTGAACACAAGACACACTCCTAGTTCTCACTCATGAAAACTGCAATGCATGAGTTCTATCTCCTTTGTGTACTTCCAGTTTAATGACAACTTTGGGATAGACATACTAAAATTGACAGACATAAATGATGTAAGTAATGATGTTAGTCACTGGAGTCGAGCCCCTGGCCAATCAGAAACATCCAATTTAGACATACATACATGAAAGATAAACAGTTCTGTCAAACTGTTGTGATCTAGGAGTTTGCTGTTACTGCTCCATTGCACTGACATCCAGGAAGATACCCTAATGATGAAATACAAGACAGATACATCCTTGATGCCACAGGGAAGAAACTAGAGCTAGACAAGTCCTACAGTAGATGATAATGACCAACTCAGTAGGCCAGCTCAAGTTCTGGAACACAAGAGAGGGAAGGTGCACCAAAAAAAAAACCTCTACTGTGTGATTTCACCTACAGATGGCCCTTGTTACAGTAATAAGCCTGAAGCCACAAGATGGATTACCCCAGTGTGGTACTATTTATACCACTAATCCCTACTCATGTTGCTGCTCAAAAAGAGTAGATTTATAATTTTAATTATCTAAAACTTGTAAAGATTTAAATATCTTTTGTAAGTGTTCGATAAGTATTATACAAGCAATCCCTTTTTCTTTAAGCTGGGCAATAATTTACAGATTTCTGTGACTTGCACAACTCGTGCAGTCAATGCCCAGGGGAGAACTTAAGAGAGAAGCAGAGAGCACTTTAATCAGCCCACAATTAATTCTATTTAGGCTGCCTCCATGAAATTCAGCCACCTAAAAGAACAGTAAATCATTCAATTACCAACATTGACATATTATTTGCCCCTGAGCTCAAAAGCATTGTGTTTGTATTTTCAGCATTGGACTTAGGAGACGATCCAGTCTAGAATGAGCAACATTTGGAAGTAATTTTAGTAATTCAGCAGCTCTCACTGACTCTATAGGATAAGATCTTGTCCTGTGAGCCTTTATTGTCGGATTCAGGACTTTGATATATCTGTCACATCATCAAAAATAATAATAATAATAAAATAATTTACCTCGGTGAATTTAAAGACACATTTCCAGAATTAAACAGGTTTTTTTTAGTCTTTAATTGGTAAACAATCTCTATAATGCCTCTATAAAGAATGCACACACTCAAATGGAATTAAAGGTGAACTGGACTAGTCAGAATCAAATAACCATACCCAGTTTAGAGTAGACCCAATGTATAAGTTCATAAATACAGGCAGAATAAATTTATGGATAAAATGTTTACTAACAGGTATAAAAAAACATAACTTCAGATCCCTGGAATCTTCATAAAATCAGAACACGATAGCACATATCTGTAATTCTAGTGCTCCTAAGTATAAATGGGATGTAAAGGCATGAGAACCCCTGGAGGTGTGTAGACCAGTTAGGCTGGCATATACACTGGGAAAGAAAAAGAGACCCTGTCTAAAACAAGGTAAAGGCTATTGAAGAACACCAAAGGTTGTCCTCTGACATCCACATGCATACTGTGGAACACATGTACCCACACACACATGCTCACACATCACACACGTATACTCACAAAGATTTAAAAACATAAATCCAATATTTGGATAATGCACAGAAAATCTTAGTTGCTCATCACTACTTTAAAGACAAAGTACAAAAGTTCTTACCATGGCCTACAAACCCCAAATCATGTTCCACTACCATTTACTTCCACAATCTGACCTATTTGTTTCCCTCCAATTGGCCATCTTTTTCTTACCTTTTTTATTGCTTTATAAATAATAGCATTCAAAATTTCCACCTCCTCCCATTTCCCTTCCGCTCCCCCACTCACCCTCTCCCCTCCCCCTCCAGTCCTAAGAGAGAGGGCAGGGTGCCCTGCCCTGTGGGAAGCCCAAGGCCCTGCCCCCTCCCTCCAGGCCTAGAAAGGTGTGCATCCAAACAGACTAGGGTCTCAAAAAGCCAGTACATGCAGTAGAAACAAGTCCCAGTGCCATTATCAATGCTTCTCAGTCAGCCATTCAAAGAGTCCTGGTTTGATCACATGCTCATTCAGTCCCAGTCCAGCTGGCTTTGGTGAGCTCCCATTAGATCAGGCACACCGTCTCAGTGGGTGGACCAACCCCTCCCAGTCCTAAATTCCTTGCTCATCTTATCCTCCTTCTGTTCTTCAATTGGTCCTTGGGAGCTCAGTCCAGTGCTCTGATGTGGGTCTCTGTCTCTATCTCCATCCATGGCTGGACGAAGGTCTTCTCTGGAAGGATCTCCCCAATTGGCCGTCTTTAAACTCCTCATTAGCTTGCGTTTCTCTTCTCTGATTCCTTAAACAGAACCTCTGCCTGGAATGTCCTTTATTGTTACACTATTTCATGCAAATATCTTCTACTTGTTCTCCAGGTTTCTGTTCGAAATGCCCCTTCCCAGGGCAGACTTTCTCAGTGCCCTGTGAGCAGCTCAAGCCATCCATTGCCCTGCTCTTATGGCATCCCCTTTACTTTTAGATTTGTCAACTTCTAAAATATGATTACAAAACACTTTTAGGGAGGGAAGCACCAAAGGGGTAGTATACAGAGAGCGGAGTGGGGGTGGTAAGGATGATGGTGGTCCTGAGTAGGCATCTAGAACACATCTTGGGTTTGAATTCAACCCAAAGCCTCTTGGAGACGTCCTGGGGAAGAAAAGAAGGGACAGAGGCTGAAAAGTGATTCCATAACGTGCCTTACTGTCTCCCTTGCTTTGGTATCACCGATAGCTCCACACTGTGAGAGGAAAGATGCTGATGATCCCTTCCTGATGCTGTCCTTCTTAAGAAGTCTGAATTAATCTTGTAACCAATCAGTCACCCTCCTATATACAAAGGATAAGGAAGCGGAGAAAGAAATCAGAGAAGCTTCACCTTTCATGATAGCCAAAAATAGCATAAAATATCTTGGGGTAACTCTAACCAAGGAAGTGAAAGACCTATTTGACAAGAACTTTAAGTCTTTGAAGAAAGAAATTGAAGAGGATACCAGAAAATGGAAGGATCTCCCTTGCTCTTGGATTGGGAGGATCAACATAGTAAAAATGGCAATACTACCAAAGGCAATCTATAGATTTAATGCAATCCCCTTAAAGATCCCATCAAAATTCTTCACAGATCTTGAGAGGACAATAATCAACTTTATATGGAAGAACAAGAAACCCAGGATAGCCAAAACAATCTTATACAATAAAGGAACTTCTGGAGGCATTACCATCCCTGACTTCAAACTCTATTACAGAGCTACAGTATTGAAAACAGCTTGGTATTGGCATAAAAATAGAGAAGTTGACCAATGGAATCGAATAGAAGACCCAGATCTTAACCCACAAACCTATGAACACCTGATTTTTGATAAAGGAGCTAAAAGCACACAATGGAAGAAAGAAAGCATCGTCAACAAATGGTGCTGGCATAACTGGATGTCAACCTGTAGAAGAATGAAAGTAGATCCGTGTCTATCACCATGCACAAAACTCAAGTCCAAATGGATTAAAGTCAATATCAATCTGAACACACTGAACCTGTTAGAGGAGAAAGTGGGAAGTACTCTACAACATTTGGACACAGGAGACCACTTCCTACGTATAGCCCCAGCAGCACAGACATTAAGGGCAACATTGAATAAATGGGACCTCCTGAAGCTGAGCAGCTTCTGTAAAGCAAAGGACACTGTCACTAAGACACAAAGGCAGCCTACTGACTGGGAAAAGATCTTCACCAACCCCACAACAGACAAAGGTCTGATCTCCAAAATATATAAGGAACTCAAGAGACTAGACTTTAAAATGCTAATGAACCCAATTAAAAAATGGGGCACTGAACTGAACAGAGAATTCTCAACAGAAGAAGTTCGAATGGCCAAAAGAAACTTAAGGGCATGCTCAACCTCCTTAGCAATCAGGGAAATGCAAATCAAAACAACGTTAAGATACCATCTTACACCTGTCAGAATGGCTAAAATCAAAAACACCAATGATAGCCTTTGCTGGAGAGGATGTGGAGTAAGGGGTACACTCATCCATTGCTGGTGGGAATGCAAACTTGTGCAACCGCTTTGGAAAGCAGTGTGGAGGTTTCTCAGGAAATCTGGGATCCACCTACCCCAGGACCCAGCAATCCCACTCTTGGGAATTTACCCAAGAGATGCCCAATCATATTACAAAAGCATCTGTTCAACTATGTTTATAGCAGCATTATTTGTAATAGCCAGAACCTGGAAACAACCTAGATGCCCTTCAGTGGAAGAATGGTTGAAGAAAGTGTGGAATATATACATGCTAGAATACTACTCAGCGGTAAAAAACAATGACATCTTGAATTTTGCATGCAAATGGAGGGAAATAGAAAACACCATCCTGAGTGAGGTAACCCAGGCCCAAAAAGATGAACATGGGATGTACTCACTCATTATTGGGTTCTAGCCATAAATAAAGGACATCGAGCCTATAATTCGTAAAAATCCTAGAGAAGCTATATAAGAAGGTGAACCCAAAGAAAAACATATACTTATCCTCCTGGATACTGGAAGTAGACAAGATTGCCGGACAAAAATTGGGAACATAGGGGTGGGGTGGGATGGGGGGAGGGGGGATGGGGCGAGAAAAGTGTGAAGTGGAGGATGGGAAGAGCTTGGGGGAATAGGATGGTTGGGATATAGGAAGGGTGGATATGGGAACAAGGAATTATATATCTTACTTAAGGGAGCCATTCTAGGGTTGGCAGAGGCTTGACTCTAGAGGGGTTCCCAGGTGTCCAGGAAGACGCCCCCAGCTAGGTCCTTGGGCAGCTGAGGAGAGGGTGCCAGAAATGTCCAGATCCTATTGCCATACTCATGAATATCTTGCATATCACCATAGAACCTTCACCTGGCATTGGATGGAGAAAATGACAGAGCCCCACATAGGAGCACCGGACTGAGCTCCCAAAGTTCTGATGAGGAGTGGATGGAGAGAGATCATGAGAAAGAAAGCCAGAACCATGAGGGATGCGTTCACCCACTGAGACGGCAGGACAGAACTAATGGGAGACCACCAAGTCCACTTGGAATGGGACTGATGGAACATGCGACCAAATCGGACTCTCTGAGGGTGGCTGATGGTGGAGGCTGACCGAGGAGCCAAGGACAATGGCGATGGGCTTGGTCTCTACGACATGGACGGGCTCCGTGTGAGCCTTGTCAGTTTGGTTGCTCACCTTCCTGGACCTGGGGGGAGTTGGGAGGACCTTGGACTCAACATAGTGTAGAGAACCCTGATGGCTGTTTGGCCTCAAGAGGGAGGGAGTGGGGGTGTGGGTGGAGGGGAGGGGAGGGAAGGGGGAGGAGGAGGGGAGGAGATGGCAATTTTTAATAAAAAATAAATAAACTGGAAAAAAAAGAAGTCTGAATTAAAGACAGACCACTGGGCCCATTTGATCTGAGTTTTTCTTTACTGATTACTAAGTAAGGTGTAGATGAAATCAGGGTCTTGTACCAACTCTGCATTCAACCTATAGTCCCACAGTCCTGAGTGCTCAACTCAAAAGGGGGCATTGATCATTCTGACCCTACAGGGTATGGGAATTCAGTGATAATCTGTGTTGTCTGCTTCTCAAGTTTTCTTAATGCTCCTTTTTGGTAGGGTCACAACTTATATCAAGTTTAACTTCTTGGCGATAAAGTTTACAGATAACCATTAAAACTCTGGAAGGCCTGAGCCTTGTGGCATGTATCCAGCTTCTCAGCGGGCTCAGGCAGACGGATCACAAGTTTGTTTGAGACCAAATGGACACTACTAATTCTCTAGGCATCCTAATTACATATGTCATGTATTCAGATATTTAACTGTGTTGGGGGGGAGCAGTGAACTGCAACATGATCCTTTGTTTTCAATTTTAGACATGCAGTTCCTGCAGAATTTTTACCACATATGTGTATATTCAATATATATTCAATAACAGAACCTTTCTTTATGCTGTTTTAAAACAAGATTAAAGGATGCTCCTGTTTTAAAACATTTCAAAAAGCCAGCTGGGAAGCAAAGAAATAGCTCACTGGGTAAATGTACTTGCCACTCAAGTCTGATGACCTGAGTTAGAGCCATGTGACCATGGTAGAAGGAGATAATTCCACAAAGTTACCTTCTGGCATCTACACATGTGCATGTGTTGTTTATATTTCTTTTACTCTAGCCCCATGTTGGAATGTCAAAATGTAGTTGCTTTATGTTTACTCTTTGGGCTTTTGGCTCTTACAGGGGCCCACCACCCAGCCCCCAGCTTATTCTTACGAATGCCCGGCCTGAGCTTGGCTTGTTTCTAGCCAGCTTTGCTTAAGTTGTCCCATCTACCTTTTCCCTCCAGGCTTTTATCATTCTTACTTCTGTATATCTTACTTTCCTTCTTATTCTGTGGTTGGCTGTGTGTCTGGGTGACTGGGCCCTGGTATCCTCCTCTCATTGCTCTCTCTTGCTCCTTCTCTTCCAGATTTCTCCTTCCATTTATTCTCTCTGCCTGCCAGCCCTACCTATCCTTTCTGTGCTTCGCAATTGGCCATTCGGCTCTTTACTAGACCATCAGGTGTTTTAGACAGGCAAAGAATCACAGCTTCACCAAAGTAAACATATGCAGCATAAAGAAAAGCAACACACCTTAAAATAATATTCTACAACATGACTGTGCTGTGGCATGTGTACTCTCATACACATCACACGCACACACGAATAATAAAAAAATATGCTTTTTGAAAAAGTCAGTTAGCTGCAGTGGCACACACCTGTAATCCCAACACTCAGGAAGCTGAAGCAGAGAGATTTCCATGACTCCTTGACCAGGCTAGGCTACAGAGAAAAATGCCAGGCCAAGCAGAATTACATAACAATATCTTGTCTGAAAAAAGGAGAACAATATAAAAGTTTATTATATTTAATACAATTGTTTAAAACGGCTGAATAAAATTTTAGTGTCAGTTCATATTAAGCAAATACTAATGTACTATGATAACTAATATATATCCGAAGCACTACTAATATCACCTGTATCTTACAGAACAGGATATTGGACGCTCACAAAATATCATCCAATTTTCTTGAGGGCACATGGCTGGCAAGCATAGAGACCAGAACCAGGACAGGACATAATGGCTCACCTGGCCTAACTGTTAGTCTATACTGTACACTAAATAGAAGCCTTTCAACATGAGGTATAAATGAAGTGACCAAGAGTCAAGTATATCTTATGAACAGAATTACAGAATATTCACAAATAAACAGTGTTCTTGGCTTGACAGGGCTCTTTGATGCAATCTTTTTCATAATAGCTGTGCTGGGACAGAGAGATCAGAAGTTAAGAGTGCAGTTGCTCTTCCATGGGGCCCAGGTTAGGTCTCAGCAATCTTACAGCTGCTCACAACAATCTAGAACTCCAGTTCCAGGGAAGCTAATGCTCTCTTTGGACCTTCGCAGGCACCAAATATAAACATGGTACCCAGACATACTTGTAGGCAAAACACCTATCTTCATGATGGTGGTTTGAATTAGAATGGTTCCCAAAAGCTTATATATTTGAGTGCTTGGTCCCCAGTTAGTGGGACTGTTGGAGAAGTATTAGGACGTGTGACCTAGTTGGAGGAGCTATGTTAAAGTCACTGGGGATGGGCTTTGGGGTTTCAAAACCTTTCTAGTTAGCTCTTTCTGCCTCCTGCTTGCGTTTTCAAGATGTGAGCTCTCAGCTACTACACAAGTGCCATGCCTGCCTGCCTGCTGTCATGATCCCTACCTTTATGGCCATGGACTCCTAGCCCCCTGAAACCATGAGCTCTAAAATAAATGCTTTGTTGTTGTTTTGTTTGTTTGTTTGTTTGTTTACAATTGTCTTGGTCATAGTGCTTTATCCCAATAATAGAAAAGTAACTAACTCATTCAAAAAGTAAAACTAAAGGAAAAAAACGTAAATGATTATTCTAAAATGCCTGGATTCTGAATTCAATACAAAACCCTTAAAAAGAAAGTAGAAAGTTTGTGGGGGAGAGATAAAGAACTAATACGGGTTAGGTCTACCGTTGCATGGCTTCCCTCTCCTCTAGGTCTCCTTCTTTTCCCTCTATACCCCCTCCTAACTCCTTTCCAATCACCCTGGAATGGAGTTGTGACAGACTTTCCAAAAATACAATTTTATTCCCCAGCACTGAGCCAGGAAATACTCAGCTTCTCAGAGCAATCACACTGAGGACAGCAGCTGACTGGGCCCCTCAAGGCACTGCTTTGTGTGAAAAGACACAGCAGGCTTGATTCTGCTGCTAACCATTCACAGGGCTGTTACTGCAGCTCTCTGACATCTCCAAGCTGGTTCAGGAGAGCTGTGAAACTCCCAGGCCTTTTAGAAGAGATCATTTTTTTTTGAAAACTGTCTTCATCTAAATCTGCCCTAACTGGAGTTCCCTAGAGAGCGGAGACTGGTAGCTGAGAAGATACTTTCTCAGCAAAATGACACTCTACCATCTGAACTAGAATGTTTCTCGAAAATAATGCACTGCAGTACATGTCTTAAGAGGCTGATTGAAGGGCACCTTCTTGAATCAGTTAGACCCTCTTTCCCCTCCCAAGTCCCAAACTGGTATGCTGCTCTCTCCCTAGGTTTGAAACTGGCAAAGAAAACAAGCACAAATTTGGACACAATAAGGAAAGATTTTATTTTAAGGGATTTTTATGGGAGAAAGATTATTTTAAAATAGTAATTGTTTTGGTCTTGTTGAACCCATACACACACACACACACACACACACACAAACACACACACACACACACACACACCTCCCATTCTAATCAATATATGAAAACACTCAGAGGAGTAGGGAAACAATGAGGGAAATCCATAATGTTAAAAGTAACTTATGGAATGTGGCCACTGTTTCCCCTGAAGCACTCTTAAGTAGTGGCTGATTATTTTCTTACATCTCAACAATCTCGGAGACAGGAAGTTTGCTATTTGGTAACTCTTCCCCCCATTGCTATTTCTAATCATTTACTATTCTTATAAACATCTATTTTTCCTTATGTCATCTGACTCCTTCAGCCTCTCTCCTGCTTTCTATAGCTGCCAACCATTCTTTAATTTATCAGACTTTGGACTCTTCCTCCCTTACTGCCTTAGTTAGGATTTTATAGATGTGAAGAGACACCATGACCACAGGAACTCTTATAAAGGAAAACATTTAATTGGGGCTGGCTCACAGTTCAAGAGATTTAGTTCATTATCATCATGGTGAGAAGCATGGCAGTATGCAGGAAGACATGGGCCTGAAGAAGAAACTGAGAGTTCTGCACCTTGATCTTCAGGCAACAGAAAGTGAACTGTTTCTACACTGAGCATAGTTTGAGCCTAGGAGACCTAAAAGCCCATCCCGACAGTAACACTTCCTTCAACAAGGCCACACCTCCTAAAAGTGTCACTCCCTTTGGGAGCCATTTTCTTTCAAACTACCACACTTACTCAAGCCCAGTCATTCTTGGTAAATCAATATAAATACAATTTTTTTTCTAAATTCACAGCCTCTTAGTTCACTGACGTTGACTTGACTTATCTTCCTTGATCTCCCCCTACTCCTGATCTTTAGCATCTGTCCATAAGATTCTTGAATTTATTTCACCTCTTATATCACTCAATCTAGCAAAATGTTCTCTGTCCACAACTGCTTCTATTTCTTCTTTGGATTTTTAAGTATATCCATTACAACCAAAACTTTTCCTTCATTAAAATCCCCAGTCCACTGATATCTACACTTCCTCTTAACCTATCAGCAATGTTTTCTTTACCTTGTTTTACATTCATTCATCATTTCAATAATTCTTGCCAACCCCTTAAACACTCTTTGCCCCTGTGTCATTTGGTTCAATCCATCTAAAAAAAAGTCTGTATGAATGTGATTGCCACTTTTATCATGCCTGCATCACAGTGGTCAATGCCTGGGAGAAACTTATACAGAAAAAAAGATTAGGACCATATCTTTTTATGACTGCCATTTTCATAAATGTTCTTAACACTACCTTCAGTTCTGATGACTGTCTTTAAGTAATTCAATTTCTCATTCTCTGTAGACTATTTCAACATTTTCCCATTATTTTCAAACACCTTAACTCCTCCAACTCTCTATACTGATAACGGAACATTTTAATTATTAACCATGTATTTTCAGTTATTCATGGTTATAAACTTAAAATCCAGTGAGACAGAATGGCACAAACCAATGATCTCAGCATTTAGGGAATGGAGGTAGGAGAACGATGAGTTCAAAGCTAGCCTGGACTCCATAGGATCTTAACTTTTAAAAGGCCATATATACTTCTGTGTGTCCTCTTAGTTAAGACCCTGTTCTACCATTTACTCCCTGTGGGAACTATTTCAAACCATATAACATTTTGCTTGTAGTTTTGCAGGGGTGGGGGAGAATAACAGTACCTAATTAAAATAGGGACATAAAGTGCAATATGTTATTATAGATAAAGAGCTTACAATAATGTCTGCTAAATAAAGGCCTATACAATTGTTTGCTGTTTGAGATGTTATTATCCCTCTTGTATACTGTTATAATGAGAGAGCTGTCATTCTTTTAAGTGAAAGAAAACTCATCACAAGTTTGCTGGTAGCCCATCTTTTTTATTTTTACTAAGAGCTTCATCCAACAAAATACTAAACAAGTGTTCACAATGTGCCAAACACTTCCCTAGACATTGAGCATATAGGCAGGTATGAACTCGTAGCATTCCACTTAAAGTAAGTCCATCAAGGCTGAATCCAAATGTGAAAAGCACACAACAAAGAAACAATAAAGGTATTTTGGGTTCATAATATACAGGAAAATAGTCTGATAAATGCTCACTGGCTGCCATTTTCTTTCAAGGTTTTGGATAAAGAATAAATGAAACTTTACATATGACTTGGTAGCTGATATTAATTAGCCATCAAAATCAGTCAACTTCCTCAGATAACAATGTGGAATGTCAGAATCAACCATATGGTCCAACTGGATTCTAGATTTTCAATTATTAAAAATGACTACATCAAGATCACATATAAGATCTTAGCAAACTTATCCACCACCACCACCTGTCTCTATTAGCTGTGTTTTCTATTTTAGCCTCTAAGTGGTCCACTCTTCACCATCTTTGCTTTAGAACTTTGTTTGGTCTCACATATATGGTATTACATAACAACATTTAAATGATACTAGCCTGGGCGCCATTCCCATTTTACACTACCTCAGAACCTGTGTGACTTCAAGTTAGTTAGCCTTCATTATCTCATTTTTAAACTGAGGACAATATTTATGTACACTTTACAGGTTGTTTTGAGTACATAATGAGATATAGCACATGGGAGTTGCTTATCTAATAGTTAATCTTATGATGAACTGTCTTAAACTTTAATTATAAACATCAGATGTCCTGTGTCTCCTTCCCACGTAAAACCACATTATTGCTTCGACATATTTTTTCCTCACTTGTTAATCATTTAATTGTCTTTCCTATTGTTATAGGAGCCCTTCACAGCTATGTTTCTATCTAAAGTCTGACAGTCAAACTAACGTTATATGTACAGTCTACCAAGAAACACAAGGACCACAGATCAGAGTGAATACATTTCAACTCAGTTGATTACATCTTTACCCTACTGATTTTCACAAGTGATTACATTTTGGAGTACCTTCTTAAAACTGAAATATCTCCCTGGCAACAACTCAGAGAAAGTCTGAGATGAGCTATGCCCTGACCATGGAAAATCCCTTGTGAAGGAGATTGACTTTCTTTTTGGGAGATGGAACAGTATGAGGTGAGCAGATGATATTTTAGAGCCAAAAGAGATCAGATGTGGCAGAACTCTCAAGGACCAGCTCTCGTTTTGGTAAATCACACTGAAAAGCGGAACATATCTCCTGGTTATCTAACTGGTCAAAGGCAGAATTCAGACCTTCTAGTTCCCTTGTTTTCCTACTGTTTCCCCTAGAAACTAGACTCTACAACTCGCTGGCATCCTGGGGATTTTTCCTACCCCCGTTTCAGAGACTTAGAACCACTAGAGTTAAATTATAAGGTTGAAACTATTTCAATAAGGCACTGGACAGTTCCCTGTTAGAAGTTGTTTAGGCATCTGTACATCATTCTGATTCAACCTGGCCTGTGCTTGGTTCCTCTATGAGGCTCAAGCTATGAGCAGACATCAGCAGGACCACAGCACACTTCTCCATATAGGTGAGACAGGCAGCCTGAGGGTTCTGGGGCTGGGCTTGAGTGTTCCTCCATTGCCACTTCCTCTTGGATATCACCACACCACTCACCTGGCAGGCTGGGGAACTCAAAGCTCTTGCTTATTTGTCATTTGCCCTAGCAGATGGAGTCAATATGCCCAGATGGAGACAAGAAAATAGTGGGAAGCATACAGCATTTAGGTATTTCCTGAAAGTAGATATGCTTTGAAAGTCTCAGTAGAAATTACATATCACAAAGTCATACTTTGAATATATATGTGATATGTTATATGTGAAGTTGTTATGTTGTTGTTTCCCCTAGAAACTAGACTCTACAACTCCCCGGCATCCTGGGCACTTTTCCTACCCCCGTTTCAGAGACTTAGAACCACAAGAGTTAAGTTATAAGGTTTTGAGGAAAGTAAAAGTAGTATATATTCTCACTTTTTGTAATTTATATATTTCCTATGGTGGACAGGAACTCTTACTCTGGGAGAGAAGGCTAAGGCCAGGTAATCTCTGGGTCCTTAAAACAGAGGTAATGAGTTTTCAAGTTCTACTCTATCAGTAGAATCTCCCTGCCCTACACTCCAGAATCAGCAGGTTCTACCTTAAAATTACAGCCCCCGAGAAACAGTTTGACCAGACTACAAATCATATAATTTTTATCACCTTTAATATTAGCTGGTCGCTCCTTAAGATCAGAAAGGAAGGATAAAATTGGAACTATGGATAGGTAATGGCACTGTACTCTTTCATCAGGGAATAGGCCAGCCCCAGCACAGAAGTCATATTGCCTCCTCAAAACCAGTCCCTGTTAACAAAGACCGCATCACTGGAAAGGCCTCTCAGATACACGGATCAGCTATGTTAAATCCTGTATTGGATTATCAGGGAATTGGTGAGAATGTGTAATATTTCTCTTGCTGGCAACACATTTAGCCAGAAGCAACACATTTAGCCAGGTTTTATAATGCCTACAAAGGCTATGCCTATTTTCACAAGATGCATTTTCTTATTTTGGAATGGTCTGACATTATACTTTTGTTCAAAATTGTACGAGTTTCAGACAAACTTGAAAAACTGTGCTTTTATTAAATGACTTTTTCAACAAACTTTTGGTATCCTGGGGACGGGGAAAGTTCAACATTTTACAGAATCAGTTTAGAAATTCTGATAGGTGTTAAGGGATGTCCATGAATTCTTCCAGTCATTCAATACTAACGCAGAAGGTAATATCTGCAGGTTCAGACATAGATGGTATCTACAATGAGCTATTACAACCTGGAAATCTTCAATGACTGAAGTCTCTACTACCCATGGTCCCTGACCCCTAAATGCCACTATGTGTACTAAGTGGGACATTGTTTCAATATAAATTATTTAAACATGACATCTACCACAGGTTCTGCAAAGTCAACTCTTAAGATGCCCAAGTGCATTGGAAGGATGTAAATAACTATCATTTCTGTCTGTTTCCATGACTTCAGTCTATAACTGGGCAGGAGACTATGCCACCCTCCAACCAGATGCTCACCAACCAACAGAAACCCTCTACCACAAACACTTCTCCCAAAGACATCATCAGCCTGACCCTCCCTCTAGCATTTGAAAATAAGAACAGTGACTGGTGTGACCCATTCCAGTTATTCTCTTCTGATGTTCTAGGGAGCCCATTTCTATGATGTTCTTTTCATTCTGATCAACTTTGGCGGTTTCCATATTATTCTTGGGACTGAAAAATATGGCAAATGAACAGAGCTTCTCTTGCTTGGAGTTCCTCCACAATATTGACACATTCAGTCCAGCAATGCTTGGATGTAAATAATTATTTCAAAAGCTAGAACTCGCATAGTACACACAACTTGCCGGGAACTACGTAAGTACTTTAATGCCATATAGGCTGAATTAAGTCAGATTTTATGGTGACAAAACTGAAAACAAAAACACTGACATCAAATGACTTTCCAAGGTTATCAAGATAGCATGTTGCAGAGCCAAGAATAAAATCCAGAATGCCTGATTCAAGAGTTTATGTACTGCCACTTGTTTTACTGGAATTGTCCAGTCTCTCTATGAGAAGATATTATACATTCCCAAGTAGATATCCCCCTTCTCTTCCTCACTAACCACTCCCACCACACCTCAATGATTCTCTTCTTGCATGATCCACCCAATACCTGAGCATATAGCCTTAAAGAGACATGCCAGTAAAATTTGTGAGAAAATGAGACAAATGCCCAGATGGAAGTACACATATCCTACATCCCAAAGTTTTAGGGAACAGTTAAAAATATGTGTTTATTCTCTTAATCTGATTTTAAAAATACTCTCAAAAGAAGCTGCATGTCCAGCTTTGCAGGATTCCAGGACTTCTCAGAGCCCTTCACAAAGATGTAATGATGCAAAATAAGCCCACTATCTCCTTCTCTCCTCCCACTCTGGTTCTATCTTGCACAATTACGTTTTTTCATTATGTTTTTAATATGTGTATGGGCAGACACTCTAAGTATGAAAGACACATCCACAGTCCCCACGGTAGCCACCTTCGGTCTCAGGGATATGCCTATTGCTGGCCATCTGCTTTTAATGATAACAGACCACAGAGAGGCTTGAGAAAGCTCTTAAAGTAGGTTCTAAGCCATTTGAAAGAGATAGAAAGAGAGAACTCACCCATAGGAATTACTATATAAATCTGAGCTATGATTACTCATCTCATGAAAATATAGGCAATAATATGACCATATGTGCAACTGAGACAGACGCCTATCCCTTAAAGTGGCAAGACAGCTCTGAGCGCCCATGCGCAGCATTCCAACATATTTTGGCAAGCCTAGGTTTCTGAGGTGTGGAAACACAATCGTCAAGTCCAGCTCTCCTCAGTTTTCATGTGTGAATTCAAACATACAGAGAAATAAATATGCAGCATCAAGTTATAAGCAAATCCTTTAACTTTTGGTAAAGAAGATTAGGCAAAGAAAATGGCGTGAGCAGATGTCACAAGCACATTCTTATGAAATAGACACAGCTGTGAGCCATATTAGGTTTTCTCCCATCATATATGCAGTAAATTGAAAAGAAGATAGATAGTGTGTAAAAATCTAATAAATGAAGGGCAGGACTACCTAATCAGTATATATAGAGAAAACAGAAAGATATGTTACTCATTATTTTCCCCAGTACTAGAAACTTCTCCAACTAGAACTTATTTCCTTAAATTTGGGGTTCATATTTTCTGGGAGAAATATTTTCAAATGTAATTATGAGTTGGGAGACTATTTATTGGCCAATTTTCACTCAATAATAAATTATTAGTAATAAACTCATAACCAGATGGCCAAGAACTGGAAAGCATTGTTTAAAGGCATAGGTCTTCCCTGGATTGCAGAAAAGAGGGATCCCCTGTGCTTTGGAGGTCAGAGTCAGAAAACCAGAACAGGCACAGAATTTCTGTAACTCAACAATTGTATCATTAAAATTAAATAACCAACATATACACAGATATCATTTTTAAATTGGTAGAAGGTTTTAATCAACATTTTTATAAGGAGGATTAATAGACAGCCAGTAAGCACAAGAACAGATGACTAATGTCACTAGATAATTAGGGATAAGAAATCAAAATCACAGTAAGATGCCACCAAAACCCATTAGAGAAGCTAATAATAAAACAAACAAGCATTGTAATTTATTAAAAATAAATGTATGTAGAATTATGAGGTGATCCAGCAATTCTACTTCTAAGTTTGTAAACTAGATCATTGAAAACAGGTACTCAAATACCTGCAATCCATGTTCATAGAAGCATTATTCACAACAGTGAAGTGCTAAACTAACCCATGTCCTTCAATAGATGAATGGATCAACAAAATATGGTAAACATATATACATAATGGAAGATTATTCAGTTTTATAAGGAGGAACATTTGGACAGTGTAGTAACATGGATGAATCTTGTAGAATTGTGCTGAACAAAATAAGCCATTTTTAAAAGTAATATATTGTCCAATAACATTTATATACAATATTTAAACTGTGGTAGAGATCTAAAGAGAATTATCATAAGAGGAAAATTAAATGGCTGAGAAGCACATAAGGCAATATTCAACATCCTTAGCCATCAGGGAAATGTGAATCAAAACTACTTTGAGATTTCATCTTACATCAATAAAACAAATAGCAGCTCATGCTATAGGGATGCAGAGTAAGGGGAACACTGATTTATTGCTGGTGGGAATTCAAACTGGTATAGTCACCAGATGTACAGTTATGGAAATCAGTGTGGCAGTTCCTTGGGAAGATGGTAACTGATCTACCTCATATATCATCATACTTAATTTACCAGATATATCACTTATGAAGGTCAGAATAGGTATGGCCCCCACAGATTCATGTGTTTGAATGTTTGTCCGATAGGGAGTGGCCTAATATTAGGAGGTGTTGGCCTTGTTGGAGTAGGTATGGCCTTGTTGGAGGAACTATGTCACTGTGAGGGTGGGTTTGGAGGTCACATTTGCTCAAGCTATGCTCAGTGTCTTACACAGTCTCCTTCTGTTGCCTGCAGATCAAGAAAAGAACTCTCAGTTCCTTCTCCAGCACCATATCTCTCTGCATGTTGCCATGCTTCTTGCCATAATGAACTAAACCTCTGAAACTGTAATCCAGCCCCAAATAGAAGTTTTTCTTTATAAAGTTGTTGTACTTCATAGCAAAAGAAATGTTAACTAAGGCACACTCTTGGACATATACCCAAAGGATACTCTATCCTACCACAAGGAAACTTGCTCAACCATGTTTATTGTGGCTTTATTCATAATAGCCAGAAACTGGAAATAATCTAGATGTCCCTTAACAGAAGAATGGATAAGGAAAATGTGGTTCATTTACACAATGTATTACTTGGCGATTTAAAAAATGACATGAAATTTACAGGTCACTGGATGGAGCTAGAAAAAAAAATCATCCTCAGTGTGGTAGCACAGACCTAGAAAGACAAATAAGGTATATATTTATTTATATATGTAGATTAGCTGTTTGGTTTTCAATAATCAAGCTACAATCCATATAAATAAAAAAGATATAGAGGAAAGGACTAGAGAGGAAGGATAGATTTCCCTAGAAATGGGAACTAAAATAAATCCTTATGGATGAACTTAGGGAGTATTGGAATGGGAGGCTCAGACAGGGGTCTGGAGGAAAGAGAGGAGTGAGAGAGGGAATATGCAGGGGCCAACTAAAACCAAGGGCTAATTTGAGGGGTATTATGGAAACCTAATACCGTAGACGTTTCCTATAATAAATACACATATGAAGATGATCTAAATGAAATCTCCAAATAACAGGAAGACAGAATCCCAACTGGGCATCTCTTATTACCAAAGGAAGCTTCCAGTACCAGTTCTATGGGTGACACCTAATAGAATTTTTTTTTTATTTTTTTTTTTAATTTCCATCTCCTTCCCTCCTCCTCCCCCCTCCCTCCCCTCCTTCTCCCCCTTCTCTCCCCTCCTTCTCCCCCTTCCCTCCCCTCCCCTCCATCCATACCTCCCCTCCCTCCCTCTCAAGGCCAAGGAGCCATCAGGGTTCCCCACTCTATGCTAAGACCAAGGTCCTCCCAACTCCCCCCAGGTCCAGGAAGGTGATCGACCAAGCTGAGAAGGCTCCCACAGAGCCCGTCCATGAAGAATTTTTGACTGAATGGGGCCCCATAGGAATCCCCAAACCACCCAGGCTATTGCCAAGGCTATTAGTTGCCCTTTATAAATGAACAGTGAGACCCTATTGTTGAAGACAACACCTATACAACTCACTGAACACAGAGAAGTTGAACTTGTGCCTACCTAGAGCCTTTGCCCCTAATGATCAGTGTTCCTGGAAGGTACTTACCAGAAGAGAAAGATAAACACCAACCCAGCTACAAATCCTTCATTCTATAATGATGACCTGCCTGCAAGATTAGCTAATGAAATAGTGGCACCAAACTTGTAGGAGTAACTAACCAATATCTGATTGGATATAAGGACCACTCCATGAGATGGAACTTATCCCCAACACTGTTTAGATAACCAAGAATATTATACTAGATAGAGACCTAATGGAAAGCCGAACGCTACTGTTCTGTTAATGAAACACAGCAATTAAATGACTACTAGCAGCATTCTTCTATACTCATAGATCAGAGTCTTGCTCAGCGGTCATCAGAAAAGCTTCCTCCAGCAGCAGATGGGAACAAATATTCATGGCCAGACAGTGTACAGGGAGTGAAAAGCCTTGGGACACTCAATCATAAATGGGATGTCTCCAACAAATCCCTCCCATCAGGGCTTCGGGAACCCTGTAGAAAGGAAGCGGAAAGCATGTAAGAACCAGAAGGGGTGAAGGACATCAAAAAAAAGACCTTCTAAACACAGCAAGGCCAATGCACGTATGAACTACAGAGACTGTGGAAGCATGCTCAGGGGATTGCCAGGTGTGTGCGAGATGGGGTCCCAGTGATGAGAGAAGAAATGGACACAAGCTCCCATCCCTAACCCAGAAGCTATCTCCAACTGATAACAACATGCAAATTAAAATTAGTTTTCTCAACAGAGTCTCACTGGGGATACAAACCTTAAGGGTTGGTCCCATGCCCAACAGTAGATGGCCAACACAAAATGAACTCAGTGGCATATTTGGAGGCGCCTTGTTCCATAATATTTAGTCAGGACATTTTTTTAACCATACAAGTCCTTTGAGTATATAATATGGCTTCTCGTCTTGTGTTTTTTTATAGGATTAATGTGTGTACAAACATGAGTTGTTGTGAGCATAAGATGAAAATCCTTGAGCCCACAGATCTCCAGAAAACCTAGGAATGTTAAGCACAGGGTTGCATTTCCAGTGGGAAAGCTGAAAAACCTGCTCTTCCATCCAGAAAGATGACAATTGGAAATGATTAACTGGCGATCTGCGTTATCTGTTGAGCCAGGCCATATCAAGCTCCTACAATCAAGACTGGAGCCAGCTAGTAATCTAAATGATCCCTAGAGCCAGAAGCTCCCTCAGGCTCACACAAGCAAGATCACAGGTGGCTAATGGTCCAAATGACCTAGATGCGATCTGTATAACTTGGATTAGGCCAGATGCTTAGGCCCTTAAGCGAGTACAGGTAGCATTATCTCCAGAACCCATCTTCTTGAAGAAAATGACATGTTGTACCCTGAGTTGAGTTTCAACATAATTATGCCTCTTTGTACACTGGGGATTGTACTACACCAGGAAACCTATTTCCAAATTATACTTTGCTTAAATACATTGTGAACAAACCACCTGGTGTCAGGCTCCCTGAAGTCTGATCCAGGTTGCCAATCAATCTGCACCAAGTTTTCAATCTTTGCCCTTCAGGCAGTTCACGTCCCTGTATGACATCCACAAGGAGCCCTCCGTGTGCCCCTCTTTGTCTGTATGCTTTTTGATCTTTTTTGGCTCTTTTTCGTCTGTTTCTTTGTTTGTTTGTTTTGGCCTATTCTCATTTGTTTATATTTGTTCTATCTTTTTTATATTTTTTATAATTATTATTTAGATGCCTGCCTGTTTTCTAACAAGGGTGTGGATTCAGAAAGGAGTGGAGGTGAGGAAGATCTCAGAGGAGTTGGGGGAAAGGAAACTTTAATCAGAATTTAGTGCATGAAAAAGCTCTATTTTTCAAAAAAAATAGAAAAAAAGTTTCCATTGTGAAGATGCAAGAGTTCTGGAAAAGGACGGTGTTGACAATTGCATACTGCTGTAAAGATAGTTTGGAAATGTTACATTTTGTTATGTGTGCTCTACTACAATAAAACATTACTAACTATATAAATTTTTATTCACAGTATGATTCTATTTTTCATTAATTCTATATAACTTGTATCTCTAAGCATTTTTTTAAAAAATAATATATAACCAATTGGTTGGCTCTTCCCTAGATAAGGCTATCTGTTCCCCTCTCAGCATTCTTTAGTTGCCTGTAGCTCTTTGCCTAAGCCTAGGGCCCCGTAAGATGAACCCATTCCATGTCAGAATGTCTATTTGTGCCATCCTAGTTCAGATCTTGTCTAGGCAGCCATGCTGATGAGTCTTCACAGTGGTAGCTTCCCTGCATTCTAGGCAATGTAATCCCCTAGAAAACTTACTGTGATTGACCTTACAAACATTTCTACACCCCTCTTCAGTAATATTCTTTCAGCCTTAGGAGTTGTCTGACAGTGCATCAAGTGATCAGCCCTGAAATTATGTACATACAAGTAACAATATACGTGACTAAGGAAGTTTTATTTATACTTATACCACAACAAAGAAAATGAGGCTATAAATTTGAGGGAGTAGAAAGGAGGTACATGGGAGGAGTTGGGGAGAAAGAAAAGGAAAGGAGAAATGATATAATCATATTCTAAGTTGAAAATATGTATATATAATTTTTAAAGATAAAAATCATTGTCATCCTCTCACTCTTAAAATAAAGCACGAAAATATATGGAGCCTATTTGACATTGGCCAATTACTCTTAAGTTTTAGGTCTGCCTCTGGACTCTGGTTGATGTACCCAGTGTCATTCTATTAGGAAAAAAAAACAATTTTCCCTCTCCCAGAAGGTATCACTTAGAAGTAGCTTCTAGGTTAGGGGTGAAGCTTTTTCTGGCGTGAGCTTGTACAGGATTATGAAAGCAGCCACAGTTTCTGGGAATTCATACATGCACTAAGCCTTTGGGGCCTGGAAAACACTGTTGTCTTGGAGTCATCTATCAGCACTGGACCTGATAATCTTCCCACCTTCTCTCCTGCATAGACCCCTGAACCTGGAGAAGAGGGAGAAAGAACATGAGATTTGGTGAGTAAGGAGCAGAGGTTGGGAGGAGGAAAACATTGGAGGAGTTGGGGGAAGGAGAAGAATATGATCAAAGTGTATATGTGAACATTTTTTAAAACAATAGATAACTTTTAAAGAAAAATATCTGAAAAAGAATTTAAAATATCATTTTCATACTTAAATTTAGTAAGATTATTGCATATTTTAGGTAATATTTGCCTCCCAATAATCAACTTACTTGAAATATAAGCCATTGCTGAATTGTTTTTTTTCTATTCTTTAGAATATATAAACATGTACCCTATAAATAAATATATGTTAAAGTAAAACTGAATTAAAATTAAAAACATAAAGATGACCTTTAAAATGTTTTAAGTTCTAGATATAATATATCCATATTGATTTTAGTGTTTTGAGATGAATTTCAAACTCTTGGAATATACTCGTTGCTCTAGGAACAGATTTGCCCTGAGGCTGTGAAACAGGTCACACTGTCCTTTGATTTGAGCAATTCGAAAATTGAAAGCATAGAGAAGAGTTTCTCAACCATGGGACAATTGATATTTGGGTTCCAATAATTGCTGCTGAAGTGCTATCCAAGGCACTGCAATGCCGTAGCAGTCAGGGTCCCTTAGCCACATGCATTACATGGCAGTCGTTAGAAAAGTGGAATGAATCTTGTGAAAGACAGTGTTTAAAAGGGAAAAACTGACACCCCTTGGACAAAGATCATGCTTATGCTAGATATGCATAAGGATAAAACTTTGGCTACATGAAAAAAATTACTGGTGGAACTAGGGAGATCAGTTTACTGGAAATGTTCAAGTGATTGGTACCTTACTAACACTGATTTCTCCAGGGAAGAAGAAGGCTGTTTCCTATAAGACAAAAATAACTTCTTTTTAAAATATATTTATTTGTTTATTTAGTTAGTTAGTTATTATGTATACAATATTATGTCTACATGTATGCCTGCAGGCCAGAAGAGGGCACCAGACCTCATTACAGATGGTTGTCAGCTACCATGTGGTTGCTGGGTATTGAACTCAGGACCTTTGGAAGAACAGGCAATGCTCTTAACCGCTGAGCCATCTCCCCAGCCCCAAAAACAACTTCTTTGGGGTCACTTCTATGTTGTGTTCTAGGATGTGCATGAGTGTGTGTGTGGGGGGGGGTGGGTGGGTGGGTGGAGAGAGAGAGAGAGAGAGAGAGAGAGAGAGAGATTGTTTGTTTAGTTATACCATAAAGAGGCTCGTTGTAAGGAATTGGCTTGTGCTATTATAGAGACAGAAAATTCCCACAATATGCCTAGGGTATGCGAAAGACACAGAAAAACCAAAGATATAATTCCATCTATGTCTTCGGAACTGAGGAACAGGGGGATCCATGGTTTACATCCTAGTCCAAGCACAATGTGTGTCCCTGGAGCAGGCAGACTTTCTGCTGCTCTTCCATAGGACCCAGCTTCAATTCCCAGCACCATGGCTGCTTACACCTTCTGTAATTCCAGTTCCAGGGATTCTGATGCCTTCCTTTGGTCTCTGTGGGCTGAAAGCATGAGCACAGTATACACAAACATTCAGACAAAACACTGACATACATAAAATAAAATAAAACTGACAAAGATACCTAGAGGGTTGGTATACAATTTCAAAGTCTTATGGTACTAAAAGTCTGGACTAGTCCTGGATCAGGGAAGTGGTAAATGACTAATTTGCCCAAAAGAGTCCCGTTTTACTACTAAAAGACCAAAATTTGGGGGATATGCTCAGTCCTGGACATGTTAGGGTATTTGGTGACTCTGTAACTAGCAGTATCTGCATCCATGGGAAAGCTGATAGAAATGTATTAATCCCAACTCCAGACTTAGTAAATCAGAAACACTGAAGGAGAAGGCCAGAAATATGTGCCTTAATAGTCTGATACATGCTGAAATACAATGAAAAACACTGTCTCTGATGGCTATTCTTAGTTGTCAACTTGACTACATCTGAAATTAACTAAAGGTCAAGTGGCTAGGTACACCTGTGAGAGATTTTTTTTCTTAATTAAATCATTTAAGGGGAAAAAACGGGGGAAGACCCACATTTTAAATTTTGTTTTTATTGAGCTATATATTTTTCTCTGCTCCTTTCCTTCCTCTCCCCTCTCCTTCTACCCTCTCCCATGGTCCCCATGCTCCCAATTTACTCAAAAGATCTTGTCTTTTTCTACTCCCCATGTATAATAGATCCATGTATGTCTCTCTTAGGGTCTTCATTGTTGTCTAGGTTCTCTGGGATTCTAAATTGTAGGCTGGATTTTCTTTGCTTTTTGTCTAAAAGCCACGTCAGAGTGAGTGCATATTATATTTGTCTTTCTAGGTCTGGGTTACCTCACTCAATATGATGTTTTCTATATCCATCCATTTGCCAGCAAATTTCAAGATGTCATTATTTTTTTTCTGCTGTGTAGGACTCCATTGTGTAAATCTACTACATTTTCCTTATCCATTCTTCGGTCAAGGAGCATTTAGGTTGTTTCCAGGTTCTGATTATATACAAACAATGCTGCTATGAACATAGTTGAGCAGATGTTCTTATGGTATGTTTGAGCATCCTTTGAGTATATACCCAAAAGTGGTCTTGCTGGGTCTTGAGGAAGGTTGTTTCCTAATTTTCTGAGAAATCGTCATACTGATATCCAAAGGGGCTGTACCAGTTTGCACTCCCACCAGCAATGCTGGAGTGTTCCCTTTACCCCACAACCTCTCCAGCATAAGTTGTCATCAGTATTTTTATCTTGGCCATTCTTACAATGTAAGATGTAAGATGTAAGTGTAAGATGGAATCTCAGAGTTGTTTTAATTTCCATTTCTCTGATGGCTAAGGATGTTGAGCATGTCCATAAGTGTCTTTCAACTATTTTATATTTCTCTGTTGAGAGTTCTCTGTTTAGGTCTGTACCCCATTTTTTAAATTGAATTATTTGTTCTTTTCATGACCAATTTCTTGAGTTCTTTGTATATTTTGGAGATCAGCCTTCAGTCTAATTTGCGGTTGCTGAAGATCTTTTCCCATTCTGTAGGTAGTCATTGTCTTGTTGACCATGTCCTTTGCTTTATAGAAGCTTCTCAGTTTCAAGAGTTCCCATTTATTAATTTTTCTCTCAGTGTCTGTGCTACTGGGGTTATATTTAGGAAGTGGTCTCCTGTGCCAATGCGTTCTAGTGTACTTCCTACTTTCTCTTCTATGAGGTTCAGCGTGGTTGTTTTTATTTTGAGGTCTTTGATCCATTTGGAGTTGAGTTTTGTGCATGGTGATAGATATGGGTCTATTTTCAGTCTTCTACATGTTGATATCCAGTTATGCCAGCACCATCTGTTGAATATACTTTCTTTTTCCCATTTTATATTTTTTGCTTCTTTGTCAAACATCAGGTGTTTGTGGGTGTGTGGATTGATATCTGGGTGGCAAGACCTACTTTTAACTCAGATCTTTTGAGGTAGGAAGATCCACCTTTAATCTGGACCACCTTCTGCTGGCATCCTATATAAAGGATGTGGAAGAAGGAGGCTTGCTCTCTTTACCTGTTTGCTCTCCAGTAGCAAGTTCATTTCTTCACTAGCAGTGGAGCCTGCTTCTTTAGTTTTCCAAAGTATACTGAAGGTCAGCTAAGACATCTATTCTCATGGACTGAGCAACTACTGATTTCTTGGACCTATTGGTAGACAGCCACTGTTGGACTAGCTGTATCACAGCCTGTAAGCCACTCTCATAAATTCCCTTTATATATGTGTGTGTGGATACATATGTATATATATATGTGTGTGTGTGTGTGTGTGTGTGTGTGTGTGTATGTGTGTATAGTGTGTGATATATTTATGTATTTATTTCTCTATTTATTATATAAATTCTGTTTCTCTAAAGAACTGTAACTAATCCACTGTCTAAAATGTATTATTGTGATGACCTAGAAAAAATATTCAGTTTGTCCTTCAGGATAATTTCAAGATGTCTTTTCCTCTAATCCTCCGAATGAAACATGCTACTGAGAGGAAGCATGTTGCTTTTGTTTCATTTTGTTTTCTCTTTCCAAATTTTATGTTATTATTAGGTCAAAGCTTCATATGAAGTGAATTAATGCATTAGTTAAATATTTATTGAATAGAGACTGTGCTTTTCCTATGCTTCTTACCACATTATGCTAATGTCTTCCTATCTAAAGTTTGACAATTGTAATATCTATAAATTGGAAGTAACTCATGTTGATTAATGAATGATATAGCATTTTAGATGGAATTTTGTATATTCCTATCAGCTAAAAATAAATGCCCATGTTACCACCGTCAACACTGTATCCCTTTCTATGAGGCTGACCTTAGAATAGAAGCCAAGTATGGTAATGCATGCTACGTAGCAATTGGGAGGTTGAGGCAGGAGGATTGTCAGAAGTTCAAGGTTAGCTTGGGCTACAGAGACACTACCGTGTCAAAGAGTGATACTACACAGCAAGAGCTTCTTTCTGAGGAAAGACAAAAAGTTTATAATAGAAAGTGTGGAATAGATATACATGCATATGGGTGCGTGTGAAATTTTTGATAAAATTAGATCATTGTAAATTGTATGTCTAAGTTTTGACCTACATAGCTGCAAAATCCATGATGAAAATTCCAAGAGGATGTATGGCATTGCACAACTTAGCAGGATAAGGGATGCTAGAACTGCAGTCCTAACTTCAAGTAACGGCCTCAAGAAAAAAAAAAAAAACGGCGACAATTATCTGCTAAAGAAATAAACAGAAAAATAGCATTGGAACACACAGTAAGGACTTCATGTAATATAAGGTACCACTGTGAACCTGTAGTTACTGGCTGGTAAGCAAGTCTCATTTACTGGCCCTTGCCTGAGTTAGAGTGCTGATTAGACCGAAATAGTGTCCCCACCTCCACACAGTTATATTGAATTCAGGGTCAAGAAGGCTAGTTGGTATTTGGGCAACACATACAATTATGCAAAGTCCGTTGCTCTTTATTTTTTAAGGCATATACTCCAAGGAAAGAATGATAAGGAGTGAATGGGCGTAACGTGTACTAGGAAATAGCTAAGTGAAAAGTTCTGTGTGCCCATTTCGATGGGTTTGCTGTTACTAAGCCTAATAAAAGAGGAGCACAGCAAGAACACACTTCCAACTTCTTCGCAATGAGAGTGAATGACAGAATGAGATGAGGGTGCAACATGCTTGATCCTATCCAATAGTTTCAATTATCTCTATGAAATTATGTTGTAAGTTTGGTTGATTAGCAATACATTAACTCATTAACTTTGAGTGTCTAATCACCTAGCGCTCTCTAAGAATGGCATCCGAGTGCCCTCATTTATATGCATTTGATTTAGTCAAACAGGCTTTCCAGAGAGAAAAAATAAAACTCACAATCAAACAAAAGTGCTAGGAAGACAATACCGTAATAGTTCTTAGGAACAATATCACAATTATGCCTTCAAATTCCAACAGCATACATCCAAACCTACTTTAGGCAGGAACTTGTAAAAATAACAGGCAGATGGTATGTGGAAATTCATGCATCTTTTTTTTTTTAAAAAAAAGCAATAATATTGTGCTTTGTGTTGAACGAACGAGCTTCTCCCTTGAAAGGAATTCAGGTCTCAAGACTTAAGCCCTATCCCTTTAGTGTGGTGTACTTTTTGCATTACCCATAAGGCTAGGTGCAGATAGTCATGCTGTAGGAGGGTTTCTGAGGTCATCTGCCTCACTCCTTTCCTTACTGTGGAAAAGAAATGGGCCATTCAAGACAAATGGCACTTCCTGCTCTGCTTTAGACCCTGTGGTGGGCCACAAAAGCGAAGCTGAACCTCATCACTCCTCCATGTATTGATTTATGAAGACAGTGCTAAGAGAATACAGACATTTACTCACTTAGTGAAGAATATTACTAACGCTCTCACCCCATTTTCAACCCTTCTGACATCTCATGTACACCTAAGAACAACACCAGATATTAACTGTGAAGCTACAAGCGTTATTGATGATAACACACTGAGATAAAATTCATACCATATAATTCATTCACATAAAGCATGTAATTCAATGATTTTTAATATATCCAGTTATGCAACTGTGACTACAATTAATTTAGAGCCTTCTTGTCATCCCCAAAATAAATACAGACCTAAGATAATTCAAAATCTGACTCACACTGTATATTCATGGAAAACTCATCTAACCTTTGTTAATATGCTGAAAATACATTGTGTGAAATTCACAAGAATAAAAACATATTTTAAAAAGAAACTCTGAGGCCCTGCATTCAATCCTTAGTACTGGGAGAAAAAGAGGGAGAATAGTAAAAACTACTTTCTATTTGTATAAGACATGTCACTTACAGATACCTTATATAAATGGGATCTTACATGGTATTTTGTGTCTGGCTTCCCTCATTTACTACAGTGTTTCTAAGGTTTATCAATATTGCAGCATCTGTCATTACTTCATTCATTTTTATAGCCAAACAAAACTCTCTGGTGTGTTTATATGAAGATTTTTTTTGTTTGCCAATTGGTGGGTATTTGCACCGTTTGCACCTTGGCTATTTATAAATAATACTAAGATGAGTGTGTGTACAAATTTATATGTGGATTTATATGTTCAGCTTTCTTGAACATACATATAGAAATTAAATTGTGCCAAATCAAATGGTAATTCAGTGTTTAAATCTTGAAGGTCTTCCATGCTCTTTTCAAAAGTAGCTGCACCAGTTTATAAACTGGTTAGTAATACATGAAGACTTCAATTTCTCTATATCTGCACCCAAAGTGTGTGACTTTTAAAAATAGTCACTTTTTAAGGTATTGATGTGATAGTTTATTTTTGTTTTGATTAACATTTATTTTATGAATAATAGTTTTTAGCATCTTTTCATGTACTTATTGGCCATCTGTGTATGTTCATTGGCAGATTCTTTCAGTTCCTTTGCCTACTTTTAATTAATCTCTCATTGAAACTATTGAATTTAATGTTCTTTATATATTGTGAATATATGTCCTTTATCAGACATATAATTTGAAGTAATATTATCATATTCTATGATTAGTCTTTTTTCATTATTATTTTATACAGAGAGTCAATATGTATCCCTGAGTGGTCTGGAACTTTCTATGTAAATAATGCTGACCTCACACTCAGAGATTCACCTGCCCCAACCCCTGCCATTGCCTCTGCTTCCTAAGTGCTCAAATAAAGTCATGTACCACTATACCCAATATTTTCTGATTATCTTAATGTTTCATGTGAATCCCAAAAGTTTGCAATGTTAAGTCTAATTTATCTACTTTGTTGCTGCTTCTCATATTTTTAGTGTCATACCAAAGAATCCATTGCCAGAGTCAGTCAAGGTTTGAAGATTTTCTAGTTTGAATTTAAACATCTTTGTCTTTGATGCATTTTTAATCTAAGTTTGTATATTGTATAAGATGAAGGTCCAACTTTTCCTTTTCCATATGGTTCTCCAGTTGCCTGGGCACCATTTATTGAACAAAACACACATCATTTAAAGGTTTTGGGATAAGTTTGTCAAAAACTGACTGGTTGGATATGGTTACATGTGACTGTAATCTCAGCACTTGGAAGGGAGAGGCAGAAGAAAGAGAGCTCAACTACATACTGAGTGAATTCAAAGCCGCATAAACAAAACTGTGACTGGAAAGATGGGCCAGTGGTTAAGAGCACTTGCTGCTCTTCCAGAGGACCCAGGATCAGTTCCAAATAGCCTCGTGGCAGCTAACAACTGTATCTCCATTTGCATGATATCTAATGTCCTTTCATGGCCTTCGTGGGTATAAGGGACACATGTGGTTGACGTGGGAATCCCTTCTGTGTGCTGTGATTACCGTTAATGAATTTTTTAAAAAGCTGCCTTGGCCAGTTGATAGGGCAGAACTTAGGTAGGCAGAGAAAACTGGACCCAATGCTGGGAGGAAGAAGGCAGATTTAGAGGGACACCATGGAGCCACCAGAGTCAGACATGCTGAATCTTTGCCAGTAAGCCACTGCCACTTGGCAATAAACAGATTAATAGAAATGGGTTAAATTAATATAAGAGTTAGCCAATAAGAAGTTAGAGTTAATGGGCCAATCAGTGTTTTAATTAATATAGTTTCTGTGTGGTTATTTCTGATCTAAGCTAGCCAGGCAGCCAGGAAGAACAAGCGGCCCTCTCCTCCAACATGTGGTGTGAAGATACATATGCAGGCCAAACTCACATAAAAATAAATATTAAAATACTTTCAAAATAGAAAATAAATGAATTAAATAAGCCGACTACAGACTCATCCACATTTCTTTCTAAATTCAGTTCTATTCCATGAATATTATGCTTGTAACACACTGGTTTTAATATTTTAACTTTGTAGTAAGTCCTACCATTTTAAAGTATGGGTCTTCTACTTTTATCTTACTTTTCAAGATAATTTTGGCTATTCAGAGCAAATCAAGCCTTTCAATTCCTTGTAAATTTTATAATAATCAACATTTGAAATTCTATGAAGAACAGCTCAAATCTAACAGTATAGAGTCACACATTTAGCCATAATAAAAAGTTCACTGAACATTTACCACTTAGTGGTGATACACCACTAAATACTACACAGTGTATGTCTTTAGATAATGTATTGCTTTTTAGTCACAAAGGAATATTTACTATGAGAGAACCAAGTAAGGTATGGCATGTATAATAAGAATCTAATTTATTCCAACACCTAGCTTAATATAGGTTGCTACTCAGTTCTCTCCCAAGTGTCATCAGGAGAAAAAAGAAGAATGAAGATGTATGATGTAATAGTAAACATGTTAGTAGAAGGACCACCAGTTTCAGTAGAACAAAGGGTCCTGATTAGTGCTTACTTCACATAATGTATACAAAATGTACATCCACATTTAAATACTTAATGCTTGGGACTACTGTACTCTATTAAGTACAACAGTGCATAGCATGTAGAAAAAAACAGAAAGAAAAAGAACAGAATAAAGAACATATATTCTGAGTTGCTATTACACACTGTGCTGTATGTAGCCATATGCCTTGGCTTAGTTTCAGAAAATATAAGAGCTTCCTGTTCCTGGAGCACCACCTGTATTCTAGTTAGGGAGAGAATATGGAACACCATGGAGTAGAAAAACACATGCCCTCTGTGATAGTTAATACTGTCGACTTTACAGGCTTTAGGTGAACTAAAGAGAGAATGTCTAAGTGTGTCTTTGGTGGCTTACTCATATTAAGTTAATTGAGAATGAAAGAGCCACCCTAAGTATAAGGGCTAGGTACCACCCTGAGGGATAGGATACTGAACTACATAAAAAGGAAAAAGTGTGCATTCATCCTTTGCTTCTTGACCCTCAACACAATGTGACCAGCTGCCTCAACCTCCTGCTGCTGTGAGTCCTTCCACTCCCAGCACACATGATATACTGTACCCTTGAACTGTAAGCCAAAATACAAGTTTCCTTCCTTAAGTTGATTTTGTCAAGACAACTAATACATTACTGCATTAATCAAGGTTCTAAACAGTGTTGTGATGTGGGATTCCCCTCTGTATGCTATGATTACCATTGATTAATAAAGAAACTGCTTTGGACCTATAACAAAGCAGAATTTAGCTAGGCGGGGAAAACTAAGCTGAATGCTGGGAGAAAGAAGGCGAAGTCAGGGAGAAGCCACGTAGCACTACAGGAGACAGATACCAGAACTTTACCCGGTAAGCCACAGCAACGTGACAATACACAGATTAATATAAATGGCTTAAATTAAGATGTAAGAGTTAGCCAATAAGAATCTAGAGTTAATGGATCAAGCAGTGATTTAATTAATACAGTTTCTGTGTTGTTATTTCAGGAGTCTGGGTGGCCAAGAATCGAACAAGTGGCCTCTTACAACAGTGCTGGGACTATTAAAGACTATGGGGATATTTGAAGTCAAATGCATTTTGCATCATGAGATAGCTACATTTGGGGAGTTTGCAAAGTCTTTATGAAGTGGTTCCTTGCTGGACGGAGTGTATCACTAAAGGCAGGCATTGAGGTTTTAAAGCTCAGCCCTCCCCTCCTGCCCTCTTTCTATTTTCTAACTGTTAATACAGTGTTACTGGCCAGCTCCATGTTTCTGCTGTCATTACTTGCTTGCTATGGTAGAATCCTTCTAGAATTGTAAGCTAAAATAAACTCTTCCCCACTTAAGGTGCTTTTGCCAGGTTATCCTACCACAACAATAAGAAAATAACTAAGATATGTTCATTATCCTTTTTTTAAAGCCATGCAAAATTGTTTAGTCTAGATTTTAAGTGTGAAAGTCCAAAGAAGAAAATAGCCAATAACACCAGAAAGTGGAAGAAGGGCTATGAGACATTGGCTGTGGCTATATGAATTCACATTCAAAAATATACAGAATTCTAGTTATAGACAAATGGGACTCCTATACAGCAGAGAGTTAGCAATAAGCATGGTGGTTCTATTAAATAAGAATGATCTCATACTAAACAATCTCTTCCAAGCTAGACTTTGTTAGAAGCAAAGGTTCTGCTTTGTACTAATCTGCTTTATTGTCAATTGCTTCAAGGCTTGGTTAGGACACTATGAAAGTAATAATCAAATTGTATGACTTTCTCTTTGAAATCCACATATGAAACTTAGGCACAGAGAGAATGCTAAGGAAGACCATCCATGTTTCCATGCTACACCAGTATCTGGTGTTGCTAGAAAATTTGAATAATAAAGTATCCAGAAAATCTACTTTAATTTGTTTGAGAAGGGCTTTAAGAGCACAAACTTTGGAGTCAAAATTCCAAAGTTTGAATCCTAGCTCATCATTAGCTGTATGACCTTGAACACATTATTTTACTTCTTGTTGACTCTGTTACTTCTCCTATAAAATTTAGTAGGTTAGCATGAAAGGTAAATGTACCGATGAATATAAATTGTTCGATATAGCATCTGGCATGTTGCAAATAGTGTGTCAGTTTTAGCATTATCATTGGACAGATTCTGCATGTGAATCTACTGAAAAAGAGATGGACTGTGTTACATAAAAAGACAACCATTCATTCCTGTAGAAATTCAAAAGATTGTCTTGCTCACTGACAGTATTAACTGATGCTGCCAAAGAAGGTGAGGTTGGGTCAGATAAGTAATTAGTACTCACTGCAGAAATATATTCCAGTCTCTAATGAATGAGTGGGTTCATTATTCTTCTTAGTTCAGATAGTAAGTAAATCCAGGCAGTCCATTCTTTACTTAGATAGAATCTAGAAACTTGAACCAATCTTCAAATACTGTTGATTTGGTACTAAGTCAGGGACTATTTTACATTAAATTGGTAATGTGCTATTCTATCAAAGTGATATTGCCATTATTATTAAAAAGTAATATACTTTATAGTTCAGGTAACAAAAATAATTTATTTCGTATACTCTTAGTATTCATATTCCATCAGTCGTTTTTTCTCTTCCTCTGGCAACTATGCATGTCACAGTAACACTCAGAAATATCAAAATATAAAGCTTTTTATTAAATGAATTTCTGTGTGTCCCTGTACGGTTTCCTTTGAAACCTTGATGAACTAGGTCCCATATGGCCTAAATGTATTCATGTTGCTGATTTAAAAAGTTTTGTGATAAAGATGTTTGAAAGATCCTTAGCTGTCAAGTTTCTAAACAGAAGTAATATAGTAATAGCCTGATGGGGGAGCTGACCAATATCTTTGTCTGAGGGGCGTGACCCCTCCGGGGCTCCAAATACCTTTAAAATACATCCCTGTGCTTTTGTTTGCTCTCTTTGTTTTCCTGGGCTCCTCAATGGAACCTTGGCTTTTGTAAGTTCTCTTTTCTTTCCTTTATTAAAGCTAAATATTATATAAATAAGCTAGTCTGGTTAATCATAATTGCCGATCTACCACGCCCCTTCAATAGCCAAAAGATTTTGAGAGCCTACTCTTATGTCTGGCTCAGAACTGCATGCATATTTCATTTGATTCTCACAATAACCCCATGAGACAGATATTATGATCTCCACTTGGCATTTGTGGAAACTGAAGCAAAAAGAGGTTAAGCAAATTTGTCAAGGTCACAGGGCTAGAAAGTGCTAGAGTAGAGACTGAAGCCCAGTATCTCCCCATGCTACACTCTATCAACAGTGTTCTCCCCTTCTAATTGGTGGGATCCTAGCTAGGTATACTCCACCTCATTACTAGGAAGATGGGGAAAATGTGACTGAGACATTGCCCACTAGGCACACAGGGTCAGTGTTAGCCTATATCCCTCTTAAGAAAAAAATATAGCTAGCCTTTTCCTACTGAATTTTTCACTTCTTCAGACAGATTTGTATCAAGAATCTGAAATAGTCACTCATTTCAAATGTGTACTAAGGCCCTCATTTCAAAAGTTCTCCTTTCTGCTAACTTCTCTCTTTTGTCCTTCACAGTTCATTTCAAGCCACTCTCCCCATAATGGATTCTGAGCCTTAATTCAACTCTCACACCTCTAACCACTGGCTGCTGTGCACGCCCTCGAAACCCCCCTTTGAATTTAATACCCTAACAAAACATCATAGATGAACATAGATACAGTATATTTAGAATATACTAAATGCATATGAATATTTGCATCCTTAGTTAAAAAAGTGAAGAGTTCATTCTCAATTCTAGGCAGAAAACACTGAACACAAATAGAGGAGACAACCACCACTAGGGTGGAGTTGTGGCTAGGCTCATGGAAGTTTGCTTTGTGCCTCATTATCTGTGTGAGTTAGGACACGTGATTTGACTTCTTTTGATCACATCTGTCTTATGGAAAAGAGAACAGCAAAACTTCCACAATGCTTGTATGAGAGTTCAATGAATTAGATATAAATTACTTGACACAGAATTTGATGTATATAAACACACAATGAGAGACAATCTTGCCCTGAAGTCATATAATGAGGTGCCCATCAATCCTTCTCAGGAGCATACGTAGCTTTGAGGAAGGCACAACCTAGAGGAAGCAAACAGCAATTGATGGAGTACAGACACCATTCCCTGGTCAGCACTTGACCAAAAAGAAGTGTTCTAGAACTTGGCAGTTTGCTCATTACCAAGACAGTTAAAAAAAGGGACCCCAGGATGTGCACTGGTTCAGGTATTAAACTCACACGACCTCTAAAAGACAGAGAAAATGTCAAACCCAAGGATACATCTCTCCAATAGCAAAGCCTGGCCCCCTAACTGATCTGCTATCCCAAAACATTTGCACTATGGCTATCACTGAATAGACATGCAAAGCTCCCAGCATCCCTGAGTATCTCTGTGAGTGTTCTGATCCATGGAAGCCTCCCCTCTCCTTTACACATAGTTCAGGCACTTCCTTGTTCTGCATTCAGTGTTTAGCTTAGAGGGAAAGGAAGGTGCCATTGACTACCTCATTCCTAATACTCTGACCCTCACCCTTTGAAGACCATGATTAACACTCCATTTTCAATGATTAATTTTCACTGCAAGGTTAATTAATCTTTGGTATGGTAAATCTTGGAAGCATAAAACATCTTTAATGGCAAACACTTAAAGCAAATCAGAGGAAATTTAAACTCCCAAAATCTGACAGTCTGTGGTAAAGTAGGACCCCATCCAAAGTCTGGGCATTGCTAATGCTGTCTGCAGGAACTTGTCCTACTTCAAGTGCATTTAAAATGACAATTGCTTCACTGTGAGCAGCTGCTGTACACCTTTTGCACCACACGTTCAAATAATAAGAAAACCACTCACCTGTTTCTATGCTATAAAGGCTGACTTGTCTGAACACTCTGGATGGCAGAAGCCTCAGGGATCCTGGAGAGATGCACTTGTTTGCTGATTGGCATTTCATCTAAGTATTAAGGACATCCACTGAAGAAAAGACGCTAGATTTCACTTCAACTGGCAACTAAACAAAGATCTCTCAAGGTTGAAGCTTTTTCTATAGCTGTCCCCTCTCCTCTTGCCTTTTGTCCTTTAGCCTGTAACTCACCAAAGCTGGCCTCTGGGGAAAACAGGCCTAACCTTTCTGCTGCAAAGAATAACTTCCTCCACACACACACCTCCTGTTTTCAGCTCAGAGAGAAGGAAGTTGTCTCATGGAAAAGGTAGTTGTGAGTTGAAGCTCACTTCCTACAACAGCATCTCCATTCCACACCACCTCCCCCCATCTGTATCATCCCTTAACAGGAGGAAAAACTAAGATAAATTTGTTTCCTGCTCTTGTCAGCTCAGTTAGGTCCTAACACAGGGCCCAATCTGTCCCTTCAGCAACACTCTGTTGATCAGCTGTGTTGTAAATTCTTCAAGCCTGGATAATCTTCCCTTACAACAGTTATCATCCCCACTACTCAATAGCCCACACCAACCTTTTATCAGACCGTTATGTGATAAGAACAAATAAGACAGTATTACAGGGATTAACCAAGAAAAATAAACTAATATACTTCACTAGAATATTACTGGTCATACCAGAAACTTAATGGAGTCCCTCAATATCTTTAGGGACATAATTTAAAGCTTAATACATTTAGCATTATGTCACATGCTATGGCAACTGCCCTAGAATCATTTCTGTTGCTGTGATAAAATACCCTGACAAAAGGCAACAAAGAGGAGAAAGGGTTTATTTTGATTCACAATTCCAGGTTGCTGTCCATCATTGTGTAGATGTCAAGACAGGAACTTGAAGCAGCTAATCACATCACAGTCAAAAGCAGAGAGAAATGAGTGTGTGCATGCTTAATACTCAACTATCTTTCTCTACTATTTTATAATTCAGAGCCCAAACACAGGGAAGGATGCAACCCACTTTCAGGCTGGGTGTTCCCACATCAATTAAGGCAATCAAGCTAATCCCCCTTAGACATGCCCACAGGCCATACTAATCTGTACAGTCCCTCACTGAGACCCTCTTACTGGGTGATTATTGGTTGTGTCTCGTTGACAATTAAACCTAATCATCACAGGGGCCAATAAATACTCCTTATTTTAACTTAAATAAATAAAAATCAATTTTTAGGTTTTCCTAGTGATCGACAGCCACATATAGCTGGTGGCTACTGAACAGGAGAGTGCAGATTGGAAGGTTTTTATCACAAAAATACACAGTAAATGACATTGGACTAAGGCAGCGGTTCTCAACCTGTGATTCGTGGCACCTTTGGTGGTTGAATATCCCTTTTGCAGGGGTTGCCTAAGATCATTGGAAAACACAGATATTTACATTATGATTCATAACATCATAAAATTACAGTTATGAAGTAGCAATGAAAAATAATTTTGGTCACCACGGCATGATAAACTGTACTGAAGTGTTAGGATGTCCAGAACCACTGCTCTAGAGGATGAGTTCAACATTGGTTTTTCAGGCCATGTAATGGGGTAGTAAGAGTTACCGGAGAGATGTGTAAACAGATCATTATGAGTCTTTTTCACAATATCTTCTGCTTGTACAGAATTTTCTCTCTGTTCTTACTGCCCAAAGAGACTCAAGCTTTGCCCAAAAATATCATTTTATGACACCTTCTGACTCAGGTGATGCATAACATTTAGAAATAGTGGGAAAAGTCTTCCACTGAGTTCCTACTTTAATTATATGAACAATCATAAAGCCATTATGGTTCTACCTGTAGTTTAAAAAAACTATGAAAAGTAGTCACTGGAAAAGCATAAGACTAGAAAACTTGAGAACCATGTTGACATCAGGAGGCTTCCACATCACTGCAGTCAGACTACCTAGCCTCAAACAGACAATATTTGTCTTGAAGGTTCTTTGTCTCTAGGGAAAACTTGGGTGTAACCAGTAAACCTCATGTCCTAGACATTTAAGACAGACTTCCAGCCAGAAGGAATGAAATCATTAAGGTGTTCTAGTTAACACTTGGCTGACAAACTACACATTTAAGTTCAGTGAAATACCTCATATAGGACGATCAAGGATCAGAGTGTCTCCAAATGGTTAACACCACCTCAAATTTCAACCATTTCCATAACTGGTTTCGCAACCTCTTACCAGTCGCTGCACTAACATTTTTCCCATTATCTCTTATAAGAGAGCAAACCATACCAAACTGCAAAAATGTATGCTTACTATGTTACAAACACTATTATTGGCATATAAAAATGCATAGCAATATACAATATACCCTTAGCATATATAAATTAATAAGTTCACATTAGCTGTTTGGTAGAACAATAATAGATAATTCTGCTAATTATATTTATCCCATTTAGCCCTCAAAGGAATATTAGGGCTATTATTATAATGCTATAGCCATGCCCAGATTTTAAATCAGGGAAACTGAGACACAAAGATGCTAAGATACTTGAAGAATATCACAGAGCTAGAGAGTGATATAAAAAGTATTTAAACCCAAATTAATTTCCACCATTGAATGAATAAATGAATGAATTATGGCAGATATAAACTCTGCCTGTCATATAGTCCCATTTGTTGTATCAAGTGTGAGCTACCACTGATTTCTCGCGAGTCTTATCTCAAGGTATCTGTGAGCTCCTGGAGACAAAATCACACATTATTTTTCTTCCCACAAGTTCATTTCCCAGTGTTGAGCACAGACTTAGTATTCAGTAAGCATTTGTTAATTGATTCAGTGCCCTGTTGAGAAAGGGCTTTCCAGTCTAAGCCTGCTGATTGGTTTCTGTCTTGACTTCTCACCTTATACAGTATCACTTGTTCCATCTCAAGGTGGGGTAAGCAGAACGCTAAGTAAATATTGACACTGACTATATACAACCTTGAAGAGTCACGCTACCAGGGGAAGAGTGGTGGCCACTTTTCACTCCCATGGGGAGAATTATTTTATTTCTATTGTTCAGATTTGCTAAGAAATCACCACAAAAAAAGGTGAAAGACATTACAATCATCTGAGGAGCTCTAATAAAAAATATCAATGAACAAATATGACCCAACATTACCTGGGTCAAAACTGGGAAACATAGGAGAACTTGTAGGAGTCAGTTCTCCCGTTCTACCATGTGTGTCACAGAGATGGAATTTAGGTAAGTACTTTTCTAAACTGAGACATCTCCCCTCAGTACATAGTTAATCTAATAACAGCAACGGCAAGAAGTTCAAAGACATAAAGAAGGATGTGAGGGGATAGTTTCCCTGAAGAGTCCTTGACAAGCACTTAGGACAGGGGCAAATGCTTCAGTTATCTTCCTGTACATCACAACTGACAGGGCTGCTCTGTTGAAATTAAGCCCAAAGGAGCTCAATGTACTGTCATATTAGAAAGCATCCCCAAGGCTCACCATCACTAACTAATGCAGAGATGCATCAAAAGGCCTTTGTTTAGTGGTTAATGTAGCGGTTACATTTCAATGAAAACTGACATCTCAAAATTTAATACTGTTCCACAAATGGGGGAGAGTTCATCACCGTGTTCTGTTTCTCCTTTACATTCCACAGATGACTGCCTCAGAAGACGACTCCAGCAGAACTCCATGTCTCTGGGAAAGAACCACTAACAATTAATAGAATAGTGATGCCAAAGAACATTTTAATGCATAGAGTCCAAGCTTGTTAAATCATGGAAGAGAAAAAATTAGGCACATAGAAGTTAACTGAAAATTCCAAGTGAGTGATAGATAGGACTAAAACATAGGTCTTCTAATAGGCAAGTGTCCTTCTAGGACCATAACTTGATATGGATGGATAGATAGATAGATAGATAGATAGATAGATAGATAGATAGATAGATAGATAGATGATTGATACATAGATACACACATACATACATACATAGACTAGTTATATGAAAAATATTTGATGTGATTTTTTTGTTCACATGAACCTTGCTGTCTGCCGTTATTTCTCCTACAGAACACTGATAGATGACTCAGAGATGAATTTTGATTATCAGCTTTCTCCAGGGAGTATATTGAAACCTTTGGCAGTTTACAGAGCCATAATTCACAAAAGATTGTGGCTAAACCTAGAGCTATAAATTTCTGTTCTTGCCCAGAAATTCCACTCAGTAATAGTAACACATTAAAATCATATGAGGAGCTCTGACAAAATATCAATGAATAAGCATGACCCAAGACGGCCTGAGTCAAAATGAGGCAATGGGTCCTATGGTCAGGATTTCTTGAGGGCTCTCACGGTGACCTGGATGTGAAACAATATACAAGAACTGCTGGTCTATGGGTAAAGGCAGGCAGACTACAGCTCGTGGGTGAAATCCAACTTTCATTTGTTTTCAAACACCCCATAGTATAATAATGCTTTTAACACTTTGAAATGCTTGAAGAAAGACGAAAAGAAGAACAAATCATAACACATGAAAAAATATAAAATATATAAAATTTAAATCCTCATGTCTGACCATAAAGTTTATTAAAACATAGCCATGCCTTTTCATTTACATATTGTCTCTGGCTGCATTCCTACTATGATGACAGAGCTGAGTGATGGCAACATAGAACATATGGCATGCAAAGCCTAAAACACTCGCTAGATTATCCTTAACAGATAAAATTACTAATCTGTGGTCTAAGTTATCACTTTTCTAAGAGATCCATTTGCACAGTATTGCTACTCGTCTGTTTGTTTGTTTACTTACTTACTTATTTTACAGCCTGGCCACAGTTTCTCCTCCAAGTCTCTCCTCTCTACCTCCCTCCCCCCCTTGTTCCTACCCCACCGGCATCCACGCCTCCTCTGTTTCTGTTGAGAAAAGGGCAGGCCTCCCATGAATATCAACAAAACATGGCATATCAAGTTGCAGTAAAACTAAGCACCTCCTCATGGGTTAAGGCTAAACAAGTCAATCCAGTATGAGGAGTAGGGTCCTGAAAGCCAGCAACAGAGTCAGAGACAGCTCCTGATTCCACTGTTAGGATTCCCACAAGAAGATCAAGCTACACAACCATAACAAATAAGCAGGGTGCCTAGGTCAGTCCCATACAGGCTCCAATATCAGAGTCAGTGTTATTCCTGCTCTACTCTTGATTAGAAGAGGAATATCACTGACTCTAATATTCAAACCTGGGTCACAGCCTTGGTTGGGATCACTGTGTAAATACCAACATGAACTAAGTTTTGAAAGGGTCTACATTTTTTTCCTGAAGAAAATGTCCCCAGTAGGATAATTTCTTCACAAATATCTCCAAATAATGAACAAGTCTTATTGCATAGGCAGACGACAGAAATGAACAATAACTGAAATAGCATAAAATGTTATAAAAATAATTGAGAGAAGATTTAAAAATTCCATCAAATAATAGTTGGATTCCAGAAGAACTCAATTCCAAAAGAGATTCAATGTTTTCATTGAAAATAGAAATACCTCAAAGCCTGGGCACCAGTTTAGCTGTTACTGAATATCCTCATCTAGGAAAAGGTAATGATCAAGTCCAATTCCATAGATTTTTATGGACCAACTAGGACTATAGATGAGGAACTTCTTAGTAAATAAAAATTGGTATTTCTTACTCGAAACTTAATTTCTCTTAGTTACAGAAGAAACGCGTATTTCATTAAGAAAACAAACAAGTAAAGCAGGAGAGGAGGAGGAAGTTTCAGAAGTAATACATTTTGACTGTGGCATTACATACATGGATCTACTTTTTCCGTGTGTGTGTGTGTATACATAAAATTTCTCTATTAAATATATAGACACCATTTATTCAAAGTCAACACATTTCTGGAAATTCCAAAATATGGTACTCACATATTTTTAGCATGCTGTTGAAGATTTAAATGCCCCTGTCAAGGTCTTTTTAGCTTTGAAAGCATGTTCTCTCCAACACCGCCACACAAACCGAAAGGCAAGCAGGGGCATAAACAAATAGGTGATTTTTCATCTCAGAGAAAATGGCATGTTGCTGTCAGGAAAATAAGAATCTAACCTGGTTGGCATACCCAAATTCTTTTCAAAATTTGTGTTGGATTTAGATTTCTTTTCATGTTAACAATTTATGAGCTGGATGATTTCATAGAACATGTGTGGAAGGAAAAATTTTGTAGGTGTCAATTCAAAGACTCATCCAAAATACAAATCCTATCCTCTTGGCTTATTACACCTCATCTTTTGGAACTGGGAACTCCCCAGAGATTCTAAGGGCCATAGCAAGCCTAGTTCAATGGGAGGAGCTTGTAAGCCAGCTTCCTGCACATATATATGACTATGAACTTCTTGCATTAATGTTTAAAGCTCCTTGACCTATATTGTGAGCAATTAATGTAGTTTGAATTTTCCAAATTTTCCAATACTTAAACTATTTTACCCTAAAGTAGTTCATTCATGCTCATAAACAAAGTCCTAATGAAAATCTTCCACAAGTAACAATTTAGAGGCCCACTCGTTAAGTTCTTGAAAGATTTATGGTATGCATATGCTAAACTTTGTTGCTGCTGAACACTAGCAAAATCGGCACATGGCTCATTAAGAAAAACCAAATGTTATATATTGTTAGCATTTTTAATTGTGGGTGGGATTTCAGACTTCACAGAATTTTCTGTGTACAGAAGTTGTACACAATACAAGGTGAATGGATGCAGAAGCCCTGTCAATTAATTCTCCTAGCTCTTGCTCCACACCTGGGGAGGGGAACAATTAAAAGTGGAAGGTATCGTGCGTAAGCAGATTTTGAAGCTTAACTTATTGCTTCATACTCATAGCATACATATCCAGTCATTGAGGAGACATCTATAAGCTGGGAGGCCTTCTGAAGCCCATACCATTTTCTATTCTGATAGACAGCAAATGTTCTTTCCCGAAGGCACAGGAAGGACACATGGAGTTGCAACTCGGCTACAACATATGGTGCTGAAACAGCAAGCTGATAAGTCTTTAGCAGTACTGACAGTGGTAAGAGATCAACTATTGTCACATAAATATTAAAAAGCTCCTCTAGTACTCTGCTGGAATGAGACTGTGTTTAACCATGTAAACACGTTCATGTTAAGAGCAACGAAATGTGCATCGGAACAATGCATTACTTTCTCCATCAGGTCAACTCCAATTAAATGCTCAGTTGGTTCAGGGTTATACTGCTGCTGTTGTTGCTGTTTCCATTTAGTGAAAGCAGGGTATTTCTTATATCCCATGGGTCCCACAACACATGCTGTAGATAACAGGATTTGCTAGAGATTACCAGTATGAGTTGTGCCTAGAAAACTCTCACCTGTGGAATTCCTATTTAAAAAAAAAAACCCCATTGGATATGGCCCTAGATTTGTCATTTATTTTAAAAGTTCCGGTAGCATATTTTAGCAATTCATTCACCAGTAGCCATTCACTGAATGCCAGCATGATAACTTATCTCTTTGCCCCAAATCTTTTTATTCCATAGACAGGACCACCAGAAAAAAATATTTAAAAAGCATTGATATCTAGGAGGTTGAAAATTCCAAGATCCCTATACTTTTGTAATATCTTCAGATTCTGTATATGGTCTGGAGAACGCGAGTGTAGAATTTATTGGTCAGATTATAGGTAACAGCTTGCTGTTTCTCTAAAGCTAGGATGGCAACATAGTCCCTGACATGAATGTGTATCTTCCCCCGTGTGTGTTGGATTTGTAACTCCCAAGTTCCCAGAATAACAGCACTCACAGCTTAATAAATCAAGTAAAAACAATAATTTTTAAGAGTATGACACTTGTCCAATGTGTAACCAGAGGTTTTAGGACAAAAGCTTCTAAAGCCCTGGCTGCTCTAACAGGATGAATTGGGCCAGTCTTCCTGATAACCATATCAAAGTGATGAGTGATGGGAAAAGGAGACAGAAAAGATTAATTCAAAGTACCTACAAATCCATACTGACATGACATTTAGATGTAAATAGGGAAGTAATTGGGGCTAGGTACAAGAAGTGTATATAAATGAGACAGACCTGGCCAAGATGCAGTCCACCCATAACTCAATGCTGATTCCCCAAGGTGGTCTCAAAAAATTTTTACTTCAAGGACAATGTAGTTTTCAAGCTACGATTGCTTCTATACCAGGGTGTGGCCTCATTCATGTATAGTTGTCCTCATCAGGGAGGTGTTCAGTCCTTTGAAGTTTTGTTCTTCCTGGAATCCTTTAGGACAGGGACACCTCTGTGCCTTCACCCTTGAAGAGGAAAAGTTCTTAGAAAGATACCCTCTGGGTGATTAACGTACCAACCTGCACAGGTAAATAGGTGAACCGAAGTTTAGACACAAGATGAAGAAAAAATTCTAGGCTATAACTGGAAGTTCTCTTTTGACTGCTGTTATTTAGCAAAATAGGCTTCATAATAGGACAGGAACCATATCTTAGTGGAAAAATACATACAATTACCCATGTGCGTAAGGAAGAGATTTGTATGCTACAATGACTTTTGGATGCAATGTCAAGAGAGGAAAAAAAAAACTTTGTCTATGAACCAAACCTGAAATACCAAAGCAGTGTATTATATGGTTATGAGGAAGTGCACTAGAGCCAGCCTGTCTGGGTTCAAATTCAGGACCTGTTGCTTATTTTGAGCACATCACCTGGCCTCTCTATGCCTTTGTTTTTTCATACAAAACTCGGGATAATAATACTACACATGAAGTCACTTCATAAAATTATTAGGAAAAGTAATTGAATTATTTTTAATTTTAGTTCAACTTGACTTTTTCAAATCTAGAATCTGTATTTATTACAGTTATTTTCTTATCTGTAGAGAAGCTTTCACCACCCTGTAGTCTCTCTCTATCCTTTTTTATTGTTCTAAACAGAAAAGTTCAAAGACTGATGAAGGAAGATTTAGTATTTGTCCAAGCACCCAGTACTTGGCAGAAGGCTGAATATGGGTCTTTTGTACCTGTTAACCTTCCTTCTCATATTCAAATGACCTAGAGAAGTGGCTACAAATGAGGACCCAGTATTTTCAAAGGACTCACCTATTATCTTGTTCTGGGAGTTTCACAGGGAGTTCTCCCAAAGAGCAGGTTCCCCCTGGGCTGGCATAATTAGGGAGAGACTACTAGTTGTTTTGATGCCTGCCTCTGGTGTCCGCCCCTCCTCTGGGAAATAATTTACTGGCTAGGGCCAGACTGTTGCCTATGATAAAATGGTTAGAAGTAATGTCTGGGGAAAATTACCCTTGCCACTTCTCAAGACAGCCCAAGGTGAACTGAAAATGATTTTTTTTTCTCTCCCTATCCCCATTACCCGGCTCATTTTTGTGGTGGGAAAAAGGAAACATGTCTTTCTTCGAATTCTCATCCCAGATGGTGTTTATTTCTTCTCCCTTTTTCTACCCCCTCACCTCACTTAGGGGAAAATGGAACAAAAAAAACATGGTTTCTACACAGTTAAATAATGTTTAGTTCTGTGGTAAGGTCAAGAATTTGGGTAGGAGCAAGTAAAAGAGAAAGAGGACTCAGTGAGGCCACCAGAGCTGAGTAATGGCTGCTGGACTGAATGTAACCTTCCTGGCCTTTTCCACCCACATCTGGTCACTTGCACTTTCATATTTTATTCTTTCTGAGCACAAGCCCTCAGAGGTCATGGCTGTGGCTTTCAGTATAACTAGCTCCTAGCATAATCATGACACTAATAACTCCTGTTTCCTGAGTGTTCATAATAGGCCAGGTTTAAACCTGGTGCCTGCCTAACTTAACTCCTTCAACACTCCTATCGGCCCTGTAAGGCTGATCCCTGTACCCTGTAAGGAACCGGGATCATGTTTTGACAGATGCATACACCGAATCTCGGAGAGGTGGAATGAACTGCATGCAGCCATGTAGTGAGTAGGCGGAGGTTCCAAAGCACACAGAGACAATAAAGTCTTAGACTTGCCTGTTCAGATGTCATTAGGTCACATTCGAGTTCAGTACAAGTGCAAGTCTTTAGAAGTCAGGACCAAACCCACGCTTTCATTAACCACTAGTGTATTATAAGTATCAAACCAAATTCGCAAAAACTACTTGTTACTATGCCTAGAAACATCAACACTGTTCTTTAGAGTTTTTTTCATGGGTTAGAAAGGGAGAGGAAGGATTGTAAGAATAGGAAGGCAAAGGACACCATGTGAACATGACCCACAGAATGGACTAAGCAGGGCTCATAGGGACTCACAGAGATGAAAGAGACAGACACAAACCATGTATGGGTCTGAGCTAGGTCCGCTACATATACTCTATAGTTGTATATCTCTTGTGGGACTCCCAACAGTGGGAGCAAGGGCTGCTTCTGACTCTTTTACCTGTTCTTGGGACACTTTTCCTCCTACTGGACTGCCTTGTCCAGTCTTGATATATGGGTTTGTGCCTAGTCTTACTGTAACTTGTTATGCATGTTCAGTTGATATCCCTAGAAGGCCTTCCTCTTTTTTTAAGAAAAATGGAGAAGAAATTGATCTGAACAAGAGAAAAGGGAGTAAGGACTAGAAAGTATAAAGGTAGGGGAAACTGCAGTTGGTATGTAATGTATGGAAGAAGAATAAAAGAAAAAAAGTGAGTCAATTCTGGCCATGCTATATACTCTTGCTGTGTGCCTAAGAATGGAGAGGTGAGTTCTGAGTCCCGTGGGACCATTCTGAGGAAACGAAAAGCTCTTCCATGAGTCTATTCTTAACTTCTTTCCAACTAAAAGTAAAGAGAAACATAATAGAGAATTGCAAAGCTGTTTTTTTTTTAATGGGGGGAATAAATTTAGTGCTCAGGAGAGTGAGGAGAAACTCAGCAGAAAGATCTGAAGCAGACCACTGAGTTTCACAACTCAGACTCTGCCAATCTCCTCCGTAAATATCCAGGCTATTCCAAGCCTGCTTCCTCTCTGGAGCAGATGCCACCAATCTCAGAACATCATGAGAGTAGACGTGTAATAGGCAAAAGAGGCAAGGGACCATGTGGTGACTCCATTGCACATTCAACTAGCACTTTACGGTGCACAAAGCACCATCACCTACATGATCTCATTTGCCCTACTTAACATTGGGAGCAGAATTAAGGTAGGAATGGTCATCAATAGTAACCTCATTTTCCAAATCAGGGTCTTGGGACTCCACAAAATAAACGGATATGCCCCTCCTGGACCCACAGCTACTAAAAGGATCGGGATTTGAAATAGGTCAGCTGACTGTAAATCACTGATCAATGACAATGTTTAAGAACAATGAATTCAAGTTTTATTTTTTGCATACTAAAAGATATTTCATTTCCAATGAAGATATGAAAGGCTTATGTCTTATAATCTTCCAGAGAAAGCATATACTCTACTATGTATAATAAGCACATTTCTGGGAGAGGTACTCTCCAGGAAAATGCCCTTTAATCTCTATCACTGATTCTTCTCCTTTTTCAAAATGCTATAACACATAATTACAGAAGTTTCTTGGATAGTGTAGTTTTACAAATGTGCTGAATTTAATTTAATAGTCACACTGTGTCTTACCTGGTTTGATGTTGTTCCACATATGTGTACTATTTTGTCAAACAGATTAAAATTTATGTATTTTGACACTGTACTCAGCACTCTGGTAGCCATACAAATCGCTGATTTCCTTGTTTGCCTTCTGTTGCTATGACAAAATACCGACAAAACCAACTTGGGAAAGGAAAGGGTGTATTTGGTCTATACTTCACATCACAGTCCCCTTCAGTTACTCTGAACAGTAACTGAAGCAAAAAACCAGAGGAGTGCTGCTTACTGACTTGTTCTCAATGGCTTGCTCATCCTGCTTTCTTACACAACAAAGGACCACCTACCACGTGGTGATACTGCCCACAATGGACTGGGACCTCCCACACAAATCATAAATCAAGAAAATGCTCCACAGACATGCCTTCAAGCCAATCTGATGAAGGCAATTCCTTATATGAAGTTCCCTCTTTCTCAAATGACTCTAGTTTGTGACAAATTGACAGAAATTAACTGATACTGTGTTTTCTGTAGTTAATATACATACACATTCCTACTCCACAATTAACAGGGAAATTAGCCATAGATCTTTAGGGGGAAATAGATTAATAAAGATCCTAAATTACTACTATTTACTGAGCATACTATATTCCCGATACTAGGCAAAAAGATTTACGTGCACCATTTTGGTTAACCCTTATAATTTGATAAGGTTGATATTGCTATTGTTCCTAAACAGAAAAAAAGCAAAACCTAAGCATTTCAATTCCAATTTTTAAGAAAATATCAAGACCATTTTATACTTAAAAACTCATGAAGGTTCCTAAGGAGCTTTTGTTTGGGTGCTACATGTGTGTCTCAATATTTAACACATTAAAATTTAAAACAAAACTTTTCAAACCCGAGAAGATATAAGCATATATTCTATTAGCCATTGATTTGATAACTCTGTCACTCATCTTGGAGTCTGGGGAACACTTCCCAATACATTCAAGAGAGAATGGAATGACACTATCGAACATCATTTTTATTCCTGTTATGAAAAAGCTATGGTCCCCATAGAATTCCTCGAGACCACAGACCTCAGCTCAAAAGCTTACTGGCCACAGCTAAGAAGACAGATCATATGCCTTGCAAGCAAGCATAAGGGCCTTTGATTCCCTGAGAAGCTTAGTTAGATTCGCTTAGAAGCGAGGCATTGTGGTATTCTTGCAATCCCAGAACTATGTAGGCGGAGACAGGTGGATTGCTGAGGCTTGCCAGCCCATACAGCTGCTGTGTGAAAGACTTCCTGGGAAGACACAACACTAACTTCTACTCACCACAGAAAGGGAGCCCACAGCAGACAAAAGTGTGAATATCACTGAAGTCCAACTAGACGAAACAATGAGGTTTATTGGGGTTACTTACAGAAGCAGAAATGACTCTAACAGTTCTTATCACCAAAGCCCTCCTCTAAGATGAGCGACAGCTCTTAGAACATGGAAACATGGAGCACACTGCACAGCCTCCAGACCCTCAGCTGATTGGCTATTGTCCTTTCCAGGTGGCTCAGTTGGTTGGCTGCCCCCTACTTCTCCAAGGCTGCTTGGCTAGTCTGAGGGGTCCTCTATATTCTTGAGGAGGGAGGGACCTAATGAGTTTGTCAGCTTCAGGAAATCCTGGAAGTTGCTGAAACTATTTTGAGTTGTTTACTTCCTATTTTAATGGAGCCTCGCTGCAAGATAGAGTATTTAACCTCCTCCAAGAACATGCTGTGTTATGCTCAAAGATCCTGTTGTTTCTCGTTTCCTTTGAGTCTTATGTCTTAAGATGTCTCCCTCTAAGAGGGAAGGTTTGAAACTCAGAAGAAACTGTTCCACAGCATCAGCCTAGACTAGTTGGAAAGCTCCAAGCTAGTGAGAGCTCTTGTCTCAAAAACCAAGGCGGATAGCTCCAGAGGAACCACCACTTAGGTTCTCTTCTGATCTCACAAGCATGTGCACGTTAGGGTCCGAGAGAAGCCCCCAAAGAAGACCAACAACCCCGTACGCAATAACAAGAGCGCTTTATTGATTCCAACGTTGGGGTGGGAAAAGGGTGACCCCCTCAAAGAAGTTTACAAGCTCCTTTTAAGCAGAGTTAGGGGAATTCCAAAGAGGTGGGATTAATCTGGGGTTGATTGGTGGAGGAAAGATTAGTGTGGGTGCTGATTGGTGAGAGCTGACTGGTGGTGGGAAGCCTAGTGGTTAGGTACTTTCTGATAGCAGAGTAGGGGAAGCTATCTTTAGCTTGCAGAAGTCGGAGGTAGGGGAATCTTCTGAGCTATCAGAAGGACTTTGGGGACCTACTGAGCCACCCGAAAGGCTTTGGGGACTGGCTGAGCCAGCAGAAGGGCTTGTTGGGGGGTGCTTGCTGATGGTCACCCAAAAGTTGTGATTTTCTTGAGACCAGCTTGCTCAGCTCCATCCCATTCTAGTGAACTGAAATTAGATATGGGCTCTGTCAGGCCTCTGTTCTGCCTCCCGCCTCCAGGCTTTTCAGTGCACATCCATATATATGCCCCTGAACAAACATGCACTCATATACACGAACACAGACTCACATATACACATGTATGGAAAAACATATTTACCTAGAGATCTGAATGAATATTTAATGTCACCCAAATACAGTCATATTTGAACCAGAGATGTCTGAACCCAGAAGCCCCACTTATTTAACCGATACATAAAAATATAACGGTTAAATATATTAAATTGGTACCTGTAGATTTCTCAACCCTCATCAGAGAACCATCTTTTGACAATAGATGGTGACTGACACAGAGACCTACAAGTGGTCAAGATGCATAAAATAAGAGGCTACAAAATTCTCAGACATGAATGGGGTGACTATCATTACACCCCCTCCTCCCAAGGGACATAAATAATCGTGGAGGAGGGGTAGAGAGATTGCGACAAGCAGAGATCACGCATGCGTAAAGCAAAACTGTTTCCCAGACACAGTAGGGCAGTTGCACACGTGAACTCACAGAGATTGTGACAGCATGTGCAAAACATGCACCAGCTCTAATCTAATGAATCCCAGCATGGACATGCAGCGGGGAGTGGGCGCAAAGTTCCACCCGTAGAGGTGCTATTGATAATTGATAGCTGCTGGAGAGGGAAAGTCAGTTTTCTTTAAGGATGCGTTCCTTGGTAGTCAACCACACTACACTATGGCCACACTTCCAGAAATGTATTAGTAGAGAAATTTGACCTCAATGTTTTGGGTCTTTTTCTTAAGGTAAAAAGTTGGTGGATAGTCATGGGAGGCCTGCCCCTTTCTGAACAGAAACAGGGGAGTGGATGGGGGGTTATACGAGGACAGGAGGGAGGGAAAACTGCAGTCAAGATGTAAAATAAATAAATTAATTGCATTTTTAAAAGTCGATTGGTAGGGAAAGGTATGTATCTTAAAGGAGTTGGGGGAGGGGTAAGTAGATCAAAATACATTTTATGAAAATCTCAGTGAATAAAATATTTTTTATTTTTAAAACAAGTTCATTTTACATACCAATCCCAGTTCCTTCTCCTTCCTGTCCTCCCTCTCCCCTGACCCCATCCCCCATCCACTCCTCAGAGAGGGTGAGACCTCCCATGGGGAGTCAACAAAGTCTGTCAAATCACTTGAGGAAGGACCAAGGCCCTGCCCCCTGTATCTAGGTTGAGCAAGGTGTCCCTCCATAAGCTTCAAAGAGCCAGCTCATGCACTGCACTAGGGATAAGCACTGGCTCCTCGGCTAGTGGCCACACAGACTGCCCAAGCCATACAACTGTCACCCACATTCAGAGGGCCTAGTTTAAAGAGGTTCTCTCTCTCTCTCTCTCTCTCTCTCTCTCTCTCTCTCACACACACACACACACACATACACACACACACACACACACACACACACACACTGGACACATACATATATATGATGGACTATATTGTCTTCTATAAGACATTGCTTTTGTTACTCTAGACTCAGAAGAAAACAGTAGCTATGTACTGTTGTGATCAGTTCTCATGGTTGGGGATTAGAGGAGCCCAGTGGCATGTCACTTTCTTTGCCCACAAACAGTGACTGATTATGTAGTATACTTAGACTGCTGTTCTCAACTGCCCTTAGGACACAGCAAGCACAGTGCCTAGTGTCTTAAGTTTCTGTTCGGTTTGGCCTTGACTTCCTTCTCTATGCAGTGCCAAAGATGAGAAACTCTAATGTTCACTGGATTTGTGACCCGGAACAAGAAACTTCATCTCTCTGAGTATCAATTTTCTCACCTGTACAACAGAAATACGAATACTAAAACCTAGCTCACAGATCCTGAGCCTTGGGAGAAGGGGGTATAACAGATGTCCCATTTAGGGTTGGGCATTCCACACTTTAGTGTGACTGGGAGCATTTAATAAGTCAATGTATGTATAACTGTTAGCACAGAAAAGAGTATATAGTTAATAATTATGAAAGAGAATATAAGGGAAGAAAGCACTACTATCAATACTAGCAATTTGATGATAATACTAAATATGACACAGTATGCTAACGTTTTGCATGTAATGCTCCATTTTATCTTCACATCACCCTTTAAGGTTAGCACCATTTTCCTATTGACAAACCTGAAGCACAGAGACTGAGTAGAATATTAAAGATACCAGAACTCAAACACAAACTGGGTCACTCCAGAATCAGAGCTTAGAACCACAGGGCCCCCCCTCAAAAAAATCAAAGATGCTTCATCCAGAGGATACAGAAAACCTGCCTTTCTTCAACTATATAAAATATGAGCATAAGAAAACAAAAGATAGACTTTTTCACCCACAGTGCACCAAGAGTCAAAAGAACAAGAATATTCAACATTCCTGGATAGGACACCCACCACAGTTGTCAATAGGTGGCTGGAATATAAGGCACAATATCCTCCTAAACATCACTTATTTATTTCAACGCCTCATAACCTCACTTGCAGTCTCTGAACCAAATAAATGAGAATCCCTCACTTCATCCAGTTCTTCTTCATTAACTAATGTAATAGCCAATATACTGAACCTTGCCACCACCTCACTGCCTCTGAGGCAACCTTGTGCAACCCAGAGCCCCTTGTTGGTGATTTTCCGAGTAATTAGCGGCTGATGGGCCACTCATTTTCTTGTCACTTGGAAGCGAAATGCACAAGACACACATCATTTTACCACTTTGCTACCTAAGCAGGCTGGGGCGGGTGTCTGCTGGATTATTGCTTTGCGCCCGAGTTTATTCCTGCTCTAGAAACATTAGTGACATTTGCAAGGCAGGAACTGAGAAAACTCAAAGGATTTCTTTGTTGTTTGCCCCAGAGACATCAAATCGAGGAATAGAGTACAATAGATAACATGGAAGGGAAGGGAAAGAGTGGCCCCTTGGACTGTGAATCAAAACATAGGGCTGTATGTCTGCCTTTGGTATCAGAAAGTATAATTATGTATAAAAAGTAAATGCATGCAATTGCTCAATCTGATCTAAAACAGGGAACTTAATAAAGCAATAGCTCACATAGATTGAATGTAATAACCATGGCACGCATGGCCTTTACATGTATTGGCTGATGTAGCCCTCAAAACAGGACTCCAATTAAAAAAGATACAATAATTTATTTTCTTTTTTTCATCTCTAAGGAAACTGAGGCAGAGACCTTAAAAGGTCTTATTAGGGTTAAATAGAAAGTAAATTGCAGAGGAGGGGGTCTAGAATTAAGTATCAATCCTCCACAGCAGTATTCAAGAGTCATATAGACTTTCTTGGCAGAAGAAACGATACAAGGTATTGTGTCATATGCTGGATCTCATCTGATATACCATTTATTCAAGAAGTCATTATTGAGTACCTAACATGTGTCAGGAGTCATATTGACATGATGATTCTTACAGGTAAGGTAAAAAAAAAAAGTCCCCGCCCTTGTGAAACTTCCAGTCTAATGTGGGAGACAGACTTTAATCTAACAAAAGAAATGTCATCAGTGAAAATAAAATCACCACGGCGACAGGTAATGTAAGAACTCCTTGCTTCTCTGAAAACAGATAATAGGGGACTGTGACCTTGAAAGACTGGAGCAGATGTCTTTGAAGGTCTGTCAATTGAGTTGCAATCTCAAGAGGTAGGGGGTGTGGGAGAACATTACAGACAGAAGGAAAAGCACATGAAAACGATTTCTTTATTTTTTTTTCCCCAAGCCTCTCTGACAGCTGCACTGGACTTGTTCTCTAGCCTCGGTTTGAGTTAGATGGTTCACTTTATCATAGTGAGGCAAACATGACAAACCTAAAAATAATGGCTTCCTTTTATAAAAAGCATACCGATTGCATAAAAAGATTTAAAGCTCAGGGCTCACCATTTTATCTCTTCTCCTCTTAATGCCCAAAGATGAGGCTGTTAACAGTGAAGGCTGTTAACAAAGACTAATTGTTCGAATTGCAATTTAAGTTCTCCCCTCTCATGAACGGGTTCTGAAAGTTCTTGACAAAGAAAGAAGGGAAAGGCAGAGTTTTGAGTAGGCGGGGTGCTGAAGGAAGGTGCAGAGCAAAGGAGGAAGCTCACGGAGGAGGTGCTTTCTGCTGGACTGCATCAAGTCCTGCACCCCACCCCCAAGCCTTGAACGACCCCCTGTAACCACTCTTAGTCACTCAAAACCTTCTTACTGCTCCCATCTACCTGACCTATAAAGCCTGAGAAGTAAGCAGGGACATCTTGGGATTTTTTCAGACTCAAAGCTTAGGCTTCTAGCCCAGTGGAGGCTTCAAATCAGACCGGCCTGCCAGCCTAGAAAGATTAACACAATGTAGTGAATGAAAGACATCCACAAAACAGTCTCCTGTCAAGATGTAAGGCCAAGCTGCTTCCATCTCTTTGTTACCTAATCACTGATCCCCAGAAAGATCCAGCATATTGGTTCTTTCACTCCCCAAGAAGTCTGGAAATGGTTTAATCATTTAAATCATTTCAATTAAATCACTTAAATCAACTGAGAAAGGCTTCATTTTCACTATGTCTGTGTTGCAGTTTGAATGAAAATGGCCCTCATAGGCCTATAGGGAGTAGCACTATTAAGAGGCAAGGCCTTTAGATATAGTAGGGAGGGCCTTGGACCTTCCACAAGGCAATATGCTTTACCCTCTCTGAGGATTAGATGGGGGTGGGGTGGGAGGGTGTGTGGAGGAAACAGGAGGAGGGGAGAGAGTGGGAACTGGGATTGGTATTTTAAAAAAATCTAATAAATAAATAAGAGGTAAGGCCTTGCTGGAGTAGGCATGATCTTTTCAGAAGAACTGTGTCACTTGGGGGTGGGCTCTGAGGTTTCCGAGGCTCAAGTCAGGCCAGTGTTTCAATCACTTTCTGCTGCTTGTGGATCCAGTTGTAGAACTCTCAGATTCTCCTCCAGTAACATGTCTGCCTGTACACCACTATGCTTCCTACCATGACAACAATGAACTGAACCTCTGAACCTGTAAGCCAACCCCAATAAAATGCTTTCATTATTACTATTATCACGGTCATGGTGTCTCTTCATAGCAATAGAAACCCTAAATAAGGTGGTCAGCAATTCAGATATGACGGAGTAAGGTGGACTTGGGCTAAATTTCCTATAAAGATAAATTTCAATAGAGTGTCAATCACAGCAGCCCTATTCCAAGGTGATGATTCGGAACACATATTCAGACCACTGCTGATGGTAATTATTTCAAATCTGGATAATGCTTTAAGAAAGTCCTTTGCAAAATACAGTCATCCATGTAAAATAGGGAATAGTACCCACTCAGAGTTGTTGTGGGGCTTCAATAAAGAAATATATGTAAAAATTGTCAAATGTTTATTAAGTCCCAATATGTAACTTTTATTTTATTATTATCTATAAGCACGTGTTTGTTTTTTAAAATTATATTTGTAGTGCTTGGACTTGAACTCAGAGTCTTGTATATGATAGGTAATTACTATGTCCTCAGCAACCTATTCATTTTAATTATTTCAATGAAAACCATACTAGCATACATCTATTATTACCTGTGAATCCCTTAATTTTTTATAGCTATGCACATACATATGAAATAATAACTCCATAGCATTCAACAGTTTTGACAGTGTCTTCTATTAAAAGTCTATTCCTGTATTTGTTTCATTTTTGAACTTGAGTTCCACAAAAGGTTTTGTCCTTGCTTCATGGTGAGAATCTTAACCACATCTTCAAACCACTTTTTTTTTCTTTTTACAAATCAAGGTATACAATAGATTTCTAATAAACCGACAGATGGGTTTGTGTTTAAAATATCCCGACTCTGAAGAAAGATTTATCCATCTCATAGGAATCATGTTACATGCATATATTCCAATTCAAAGGCTGCAGTTATTCTCATTTTCTCTGGATGCCAGGATATTTGTGAGAAAAATCTGTGATGGTTCATTGTTTCTCTTTTACCTCCTGAATCAACAGTGACACTGATTTATAAGTTATTAGCAATTTCCCAGAGAACTTAATAACATAGATTACACACTAATAAATGTGTTTCCTGTACATTTAAGTGACTACCATGCTGAATTTTTTTTTAGACTGGGATAATAACATAGGAACTTCCTATTTGGTTACTGAGAAAATTTCTAAGGATTTAGTACTTTCTAATATGGAAGTATTAAATGAATGTTTTTCTAGTAATTGATTCTATAAATTAATTCTTACCTGAGCAATGCAAATTTATAACTTGATATTCTCAAGGCAAGTTCACTGGTATGGGATGTCCTTCTATATATGTGTTGCTTTTATTAGTTAATGAATAAAGAAGATGTTTCAGCCAGTGGCTAAATAGAGTAGAGCTAGGTGGGGAAAACTAAACTGAATGCTAGAAGAAAGAAGGCAGGGTCAGGAGAAACTACGTAGCCGCCAGATGGGAAAGACGTGAGCTGCTAGCTGGAACCTTGCCGGTAGGCCAAGAACCTCATGATAAAATACAAAATAATAGAAATGGGTTGATTTAATATGTAAGAGCTTTCTAAGAATATGCTATAGTGATTGGCCAAGCAGTGATTTAATTAAGACAGTTTCCATGTGGTTATTTTGGGGCTGAGCAGCCAGGAACAAACAAGCAGCCTCCTATAACAAATTGGCATGCCAATGTGGTCAACTATATCCACATAAAACCTGAGAAAACTTAGAAAGGAATTCTAGACACAAAGAGAACAGAGCTTAGCACAGTTTCTTAGGAGCCACAATTTTTTTTTCTAGATGGGCTCACAGTGAGCAGGAGTACCATGGCTGCTTTAATAGGAGTGCAGTAAAAACTGCGAGCCTTCTTTAAAAACAACAGCTTCCTGATTCACTAGCACTAATGGCTCTGACTCTTTCAAAAGGTCCAGCTAAGGTGCATTTAAATGGGTTTTGTGAGCAGAGTGCTACAACTTGCTTAATGGCAACATAGACCTGCTGTGTGCCTGAAAATGGGGCTGTGAGCATGGCTAGTGCTAAGCAGACCTCTGCCCTGCCATGTTGAAATGGGCAGAGCCAAAAGGCAAAGCAGCCTTAGTCTTAAATGATGCTTAGCCACTTAACATTTTAAGAAGGTTCTTGAACAGAAAAGGATTTCACATACACAATAGAACATATTCAGACATAAAAGACCTAGGCATGGGAGAGAGGAGAAAAAGAGTAATGAGTCAGGAAATGTAATATAAAAGAATACAGACAGTCATAGATTAAAGGAGTAAAGAGAATAAAATAATTATTTTATGTCTGAACAGATTCAGACAAAAAAGACCTTAGGCTTGGGAGAGAGGAGAAAAAGAGTAAAGAGACAGGAAATATAATATAAAAGAATATAGACAGTCATAGAGTAAAGACAATAAAATAAATATTAAACTTGTAGAAAAAGTAAAGGAATTAAGAAAAATAAGCCACATAAAGATGGAATGTGCACAGAGAGTCTAGATTATGTATATTATTGTGTTTTTTTAATTTTTTAACTGCAGAGAGATATTTGATTCTGGAGGTCACTATGATGAACCAACATAAGGGTATCTTGACTTCAGAATTTGTGTCTAAGGATATGTTGCTTTAGAAAAGAAGTTCTGCTTTTGTTTACACAGAGGATGAGAAACTCTGAATTACTTCCAGACTAATGTGGTTTGAAGGACCAAGGCCCCCCCCCTGAAAGGTTGCTGTAAACACCCCCAGAAAATTACTTCAGCCAACAAATAGCAGGAAGCATTTTGGAGAGAACTATGTCCATATTCCCAAATATTGTTTATAAATGTTTCCTTACATTTAAAGGGGGATATGCTATAGAGATTGTCATTGGTATGGATCTTGCCCTATTAACACAAATTTAAGATCAATTTTGTTATATATTTCAGTTCTTGATTGAGGTATTGTGTTTGTGCAGCTCATTTAAAAATGTAATGTCTAATTATGAAATATAGGTCAATAGTCATCCATGTTTGTCCTACTTATAGTTAGACTAATCAGGTTCTTTAGATATATAGAGATTTTATTCTGCATATATATAGGTAATCTTCAACCACTTCAAAGAGCTGTAGAATATGGCATTTAAGTAACTTAAGGTTCTGTTGATGTGAGACACGACTGCTCCTGGCAGCACCGATCTATTCCTGAGAGAAGGTTGAGCACTGAAAACACTCCACTTGGATGGCGTGGGAGGTCCTTCTGCTATGTGTTGCTTTAATTAGTTAATGAATAAAGAACTTCTTTGAGCCTATGGCAGGGAAAGCTAGGCTATATGCTGGGAGAAAGAAGGGTGGAGTCAGAGAGAATCCATGGACCCTTGCCAGAGATAGACGCCAGAACTTTAGCCAGTAAGCCACAGCCATGTAGTGATACACAGATTAATAGAAATGGGTTAAATTAATATGCAAGAGTTAGCCAATAAGAAGCCAGAGCTAATGGGCCAAGCAGTGATTTAAATAATACAGTTTCTGTGTGATTATTTTTGGGTCTAAGCTAGCTGGGCGGCCAGGAACCAACAAGTGGCCTCCCTCCTATAAACTTGGAGATTGTTTTCTTCTTGGTAAAACTGGCCTTTGGAAAAGAAACTGCCCATACATCAACCACTGACAAAATGCATGATGTCTGGACAGGACAAGCAGGACACAAGAATAAAAGACAGTTAAATCTTGTCAAGACAGGGTAAGATGGTTTTGAAAATTTTCCTGCCTCTGAAAATGATCTGTCAGTTACTCTGGGCCTTAGCCAAAGGCCAAAGTTGGTTGCTCCAAAGTTGCAAATGAGACTTTGGGTGATTGCCCAGGTAGCCAGTTGTCTCTGTCATTTGTTGTACATTTTGGAAGTTGCTTGATTGCACTGCCTGCTTACTCAAGTAATATTTCTCTTTTCAAGTGTTTAATGGGGTTGAAGACTTGACAGTTATAGTTACTTTCCTCTCATGACTTGGCCAAATTATTTATAAAAGACTTAGAATACTTAGGATAGGATAATTATTGAAACATCACATATGTCTTGCTTGATATTGTTTATGGTGGTTATAATTCTAGTTTTTTATACTTGATAGTTGTTTCTTATTATATATAATTTTGTATTAAGCTTAGAACTCTCTTATTAAAACAAAAGGGGGAGGTGCTATAGGAAATCCTACAGCCAATACCCTTTAAGTCACCAGCCCACTTGGGTGTGCCCTCTTATACTATAAATGCTGATGTAAAGCATGTGCTGCTCTCTCTCTTCTAGCTGCTGGATTTGGTTGCTGTTCCCCATAGGAGCAGAGGATTGTGATCTGTGAGTCTACCCCTAAATAAAGGACCATTTGTTATACTCAATACTGAACTAGTGTGGGATTTCTTTTTAGCATCCATCTTCAGTTCACTCCATTTATTTTAAAGAGAAGGTCCTTTTATTTAGTTATCTTTAACTATCTTTAAAATATAAGGGATCCTTACAAAATAAAGATGCTTAATACTCATTAAATATAGCTAGTAATATCAAGGTTCCCATTTTGAGACCCTGGATCTGAACAGGGACTTTTCAAAGGAAGAAACAAAACTGCTCATCATCCTTAGCAATTAGGGAAATAAAAATCAAAACAACTCTGATATTTCACCTTGCCTTAGTCAGAATGCCAAAAATAAACAAATCGACCTACTACAAATGCTGGAGAGGATTTATGGGAAAGGGAACTTTTACCTACTATTGGTGGGATTGCAACCTGGCATTGCCACTATGGAAATCAGTATGACATATCCTCAAAATGCTAAAAACAAATCTAGCACATCACTTAGCTATGCCACTCCATGTCTTATACTCAAAGGATTCAACATCATATTCCACGGATACTTTCTCGGTCATGTTTATTGCAATTGTATTCAAAATTAGCTAGGAATGGAAACAACCTAAATGTCTTTCAATCAATGAATGGGTAATGAAAATATGGCACATATGCACACAATGGAATATTATTCATATGTGAAGAGAAGTGAAATTATAAAATTTCCAAGTAAATGGATGAAAGTATAACATATTATGCTGGATTATTTAACCAACCCAGACCCAGAATGGCAAATGTTATATGTTCTCTTTTATCTGTGGATTCTAGCTCTGATTCTTTAGATACTGGTATATAGCCTGGAATAAAAACAGAAACTGGGAAATCGAAAAGGGACAGTGGAGTGGGTAGAAGAAGCTCTAGAGAAAGAAAGAGTAGGACAGAGGTGCTATGAATGGCAAAACTGGAAAAATTGGAAGAGAGAGTTTTACCTTAAGAGGGAGGGAGAGGGTAATATTTGGGGGAGAAAAATAAAAATTGAAAAAAATCATGGGAAACATTTTATGTTTATTTAAAATAAATATATGATAATATAATATATTTATAATAATATAAGCATATGTATATACACATATAATTAATTTAAATGAAGTTATACCACTTGTGGTGATAATGCTTTCACCAAGAAACTATCTATCAAAATCCCCAGTATCAAACATAAGAAACGTCTCTTGGAGTCATCGGTCAGACTAATATAATATAGACTAATATAGACTAATATATATATATATATATGTTATATATAATATAGACTAATATAGGCTATTTTTCTTGTTCTTGTTTCTTGTTCTTGTTTTCTTATTTTCTTGTTCTTGTTTCTTGTTCTTGGTTGCCTCCTAGAACCTGAAGGTAAGATTCTATTGCTAAAGACACCACAAGCATTGGTCATAGTACTTGGAGGAATCAAGAAGGAAGTCACTGGAAGCCTTCTCCCTGAGGACTAGCTCTTATAGCATCCAAAAGTGCTATACAAGCTACCAAATGAGAAAGCAATTAAATGTTCTACCTAGCCATAAAGTCTACACACAATGACCAGAGTGGCAAGATACACCCAAGGCTGCAATAGTAGTGCTTATATCTCAAGGGTAACCAAAAGTTCTCTAATTGGACTTAAGTATCACTCATTAGGAAGGAATTCAAGGCTGGTATTATTAACCTAGACAACTACCTACAGCCAGTGAAGTCATGAACCAAAGAAGAAAATCTACTATAGCCATGTTCCTAAAGCAATAGAATTTCCAAAACATATCGTCTCCCTCCCTCCCTCCCTCTCTCTCTCTCTCTCTCTCTCTCTCTCTCTCTCTCTCTCTCTCTCTCTCTCTCTCTCTCTCTCTCTCACACACACACACATACACACACACACACACACACAGAGAGAGAGAGAGAGAGAGAGACAGACAGACAGACAGACAGACAGACAGACAGACAATTACAGAAAAATCACAACTGGAAAAAATGTAAGGAAAAACTAACCATGGTGTGCCCAGCACCAACTCTACAACATGTTTCCTACACCTAAGGCTCAGGTAACATCACGGAAGAGGAAGCAGAAAGATTGTAAGAGTCTGAGGACCAGGACATCTGCTACAAGACACTGTCTCCTATATATGGAGTTGCACCAATAAACTCTTAATAAGATTGCCTAAGCAAGACCTGCACAATAGCAACACAAGACAACATGTCACTAAGGATGAAAGAAATATCACAAGATCCCAGCTATAGATAAACAACTACAAGCAATTAATGACTGCTGAGAGGTAAAAGTCAGTCTTCTCTTCTCTAGGGATAAGCTCTCTGATAGGTTTTTCAGTCCCAAGTGATCAACCCTACACACACACACACACACACACACACACACAAACTAAATGGACTCAACAGATTATGTTTATATATGTATATATTCATATGTATGTAAAATAAAAATTGAAGAAGAGACTATGAAATTGAGACAGACTTGGGAGGAGAGGAAACACGGGTGGAACTAGCAGGGCAGAGTGTGGGGTAGAAGTGTTGTAAAACAGTATTAATGTATGAAATTTTCAAAAAAATAAATGTTTAAAAAAGATTCCCATTTTGCATTTTATTTTCTTGTGTTTGAACAAGAAAGATTTGGGTCAAATCTTTATGCATCTCACATCCCTAAATATGCTTTATCCCTTTGTAAAAACAAGCCTCGGGCCCTGTGGGGTGTTGATAGGAAAAAGAAAAATCTTAACATACAGATGCTTGCACTTAGCATCTGTCAGTTACCCCATGATTAATGACTCGGATGTTGCCTAGCAATGTCCAAACATCATACAGCTTGGCTAATGTTTTGATCAGACCTCAACAGCGTGTTTAAGAGACTCTCTTGTGGACAGCTAGAGGGTAGGAAATAATCACATTGAATGAAGAGCCCAAGTTCTTGTAACTTGTAGTTTAAAAAAATCTTTCTGAATATTGATTCCCTTTGCTAATAAGCTCAGAAGTTCAAAGTAAGGACCGGAGGCCATGGCTCCCCCTTACCTCCTTCAGACAAACTGCACTCCTCCTCCTTTTAAAAGGACAGGATTATGAAACAGAATTTTTTAAAGCTGTTACCCCTTGACCTCTTTTCAAGAAGCTCTATTCTTAACATTAACTTAAATTCCCTCTGCCAGAACCAAGTCTTCAGATAAATTAAACCCAGATCATCCTTACCACTTCAACCTAGCAGTATTTTTAAATGATACAATAAAGATAACATTGTCTCTTAGGGCAAAGATTTTCCAGTTTATACCCAGGTAAATATACATCACTCCCAAAGAGTGGCAGACAACTGTAGAAATGGATTTCTGGACCTACAGAGGCTCTGGTGCTGATAAAAATAACAAATTGAAGTGTTCACCAATCTTTTGGACATTATAGGGGAAAAAATTCATCAAATGCCAGGGAGTTGGAGGTTTCCACCTTGCCATATAGTTCATATACAAAAGCCTATGTCATATAACCAATGAAAGAATGAATTCCTATAGAGAATTCATACAATGAATCTATCACACAGAAACACAGCCTACATAGCCTCCTATCTTCACTACCCCAAATGCCCTGCAAGCTTCCTCTTGTGTTGGGTATTCTTCAGAAACAAGATTATGCCCTTTGTATTTGGCATGAGAATGCCAATTTACCAAGAAAAATTTTCTTGATTAATCTAAAGATTTAAAAATATGCTGTAAGATTGAACATGAAGGAGGGAAGCCATTGGTGAGTTTTAGAAGTTCCAATGGAGTGGTGAAGGCAGAAGCAAGGCTACAGTGCCAGGAAAGGTAGGCGACTCTTTCAGCGAAGGAAAGTATGGAAAGAGAAGAGCAGGTTCGGGGCCGGGGGAGACCTCTTGTTTCTGTACCCTTCAACAACATAGAGACGCATTTTAGAGAAAGTATATAGTTCATTTGTACTACTTTATTCTTGGGACTCCTTTAAAGCCAAGGGTGAAGAACTGGTGGAAGGAAAACAAAACAAGGAAGCAAGAGAAAGGAAAGCTGAAATCAAGAAAATGGCCCAAAAACTACTTGGAGCTTCTTCTTGTCTTGTCTACAAAGTTACAAAGATTAACTTCTATTTGAAAGAATTTAGAGTGAGGGGAAAATATGTTCCAACACAAAAACATGTCCCAAGGGAGACAGGTGTGAAATTTCACCGCTATGTTGTAATATGTCTGTCCTACCTGTGTCCTGCAGGCCACATGCATGCTAGGATAGGTATGACTACAGACCGAGACATTTGTAAACAACAGCATCATGCGGATTTGTCAAAAGGCTGGCCACCACTGGTAGATGGTAATGCTGTTTATTTGCACAGAAAAATGTCCATTATTAATGTGCTCAAACTATCAACTATCAGAGTCACTCATCTGAGTGAAGGCTGTGGTTTACAAACCTACATAGAAATGATAGAATTCACACAGCAATGCTAGGCTATGAGATAATATCCAGAAAACACTTGAAGCGATCTCTAAATCACATCATCTTGTCGCCACCTCCTGAGCATAGGATTTTGAGGAAATGAAACATATACTTGGGAGGCTGCAGGATACAGAGTACTGCCAAGACTTAGTATTACAGCATGGGAACCCCAGGCCTCTGGTCTCTGTGAGCAGTCCACATTCGAAAGAAAGTTCTGAGAAAGGCCTAGAAGTTTTTCAGAATTCAGTCCAATCACCTTATTGGATTTTGTCATAATCCATTGTGAGGTTCTTAAGAACATTGCTTTTACGACAGGACATGGAAAAGAATGCTTCTTCCTGCTGTCCCTAATACATTCCAGGTTACTGTGGTAACAGAATCAAAGCAGCACTGGTCACTCCTATAATGGGAAAGCCATTGGTTCAAAATTTTTAATCCAAAAACTACCTCAATGTAAGTTGGTGCTCAAAGAGTTATAAAGGAGGCCAAAGAAGGTCCCACTACTAATTTCCTCTCCCTGATTAAAGTCTTTCATGTCGATAAACGATGGGTATGTGCTAGAGTACACAGATTCCTGGACGGACAATGACGGAGGACAGAGCCTCCTATTCTGGGAGCAAGACTGTCTTCCTACAAAGTGGAAATATCTTTTGTAATTGTATAAGTAGTACATATTCTCAAAGAAAGATTTGATTTGGAGGGATAAAAGTCAGTTATGACTGAGAAGTGGCAGGCACGGCACCTGGAGCAGCAAGCTGGGAGTACACATCTTGAACCACAGGCAGGAAGCAGAGAAAACACGCTGGAACGGGTATGAGTCTTCAGAATCTTAAATCCAGCTCCCAGTGACATAATTCCTCCGACAAGACTACACCTGCTAAACCTATCCAGACAGGCCCACCAACTGGGACCAAGTTTTCAGATGCTGGAGATTTGGGGGGCTGTTATCAACATACAAGCCATCACAGAGCCATGTCAGTAATTCCTCTCCTCGCTATATATATAGACATACTCTTCTTTATGCAATGGGGAAAATGCATTAAAATGTCTATAGCACCAGCAACTTTTCTTTGATCAAAACAAAACTGGGGCACCGTTGAGGCAGTTTGATTGGTAAAGTCCAAGCACAAAAACCTGAGTTCAACCTCCAAAATCCATACAAAAAGTGATAGTGCATGTTTATAATCCCAGGACTGGTACAATAAGAGACAGTTGGCCCCCTGAGGTTCACTGGCCCGCCAGCCTAATCTACTTGGAAAGTTACAGGCCAATGAGAGGTCTTGTCCCACAGGAGGCAGGAGGCACCTGAAGAATGACCCCTGAGATTATCTTGTGGCCTCTACATGTATGTATAGAGACAAGGACATGCATAAACATCCATGAGCATTAGCCACATGCACCAAAACAGAATAACTGCCCAGGATACTTAGCAAGTTAGTAAAATGGGCCGGCTCTGTTTTAGAAAAACTTGGATATCATTAACTACTTAAAACAAACTATAAACCGGGCGATGGTGGCGCACGCCTTTAATCCCAGCACTCGGGAGGCAGAGGCAGGCGGATCTCTGTGAGTGTGAGTTCGAGACCAGCCTGGTCTACAAGAGCTAGTTCCAGGACAGGCTCTAAAAAAGCCACAGAGAAACCCTGTCTCGAAAAACCAAAAAAAAAAAAAAAAAACTATAGCCACAACAATGTAAATGAATACCCAAAACACAAAATTATTCAAAATTCCAAGGTATGATACACTTTAATCTGTATGTATTTCAAAAGTATAACATAATTTAACACTGTTTAAGAGTGTGAATATATGATTAAAATAAATTAAAGCAAGGGAATAATTCGTCTGAATTTCAGGCTAGCAGTTGTTGTTTGAAGGTTAGAAGAGGAGGCACTTACAGACTAACAGAACTATCTCAAGTGCTCGATTTCCTTAAGTTGGAACTGAAGTGATCACAATATTTTACTCTGTTTTCTATTCTTTACTGTACACGAATATTACATATGTACCTGTCATATATTATTTAGCCTAAATACAAAGCAGAGTTCTTAAAAAAGCAGTGAATTTTATTCCCAAAATCATAGCCTTAATATCATGTGTTATGAGAATTCAGATTTTTTGATGTGCATTGTGTCACAAGATTGGAATCCCAGTATTGAGGAAACAGAAACAGAAGAATTACAGAAACTTCCAGGACATCCTGGCTTACATATAGAGTACCAGACCCTGCCTCAAAAGGCAAAAAAAAATTATATGTTCTAGTTTAGGTTGACATAGAAATATCCATATACCTGGGCTGTTGTGGGATGCTAATGCAACCTTCAAATGTTATCTGGCATAAATTAAATATTATTTGTCCAAATATATATTAAAATTTATACCAGGAGATAAATCTACAATATCCTTTGGTGAATTGATCTGAGTATGTGTGTGTGTTTTCCGAATAAATCTTTCTAAACTTATTTTGAGTATACATGTATGTGAGTGTGTGTGTGTGTGTGTGTGTGTGTGTGAGAGAGAGAGAGAGAGAGAGAGAGAGAGAGAGAGAGAGAGAGAGAGAGAGAGAGGTGAGAGAGAGGTAATAAAGAAACTAATGTGTGGGGGTGTCCATTTAAGCTGTAAGTACTGGGTCCTCCTGAAGTTGGTGTTGTGACAGTTGTGACCACCAAGCATGGGTTCTGAGAACTGAACTTGGGTCCTCTGGTAGAGCAAAAACCATTCTTAAAAGCTAAGCCACCTCTCTAGTCCCAGAGTGAAGCTTTTCAGTAATTTATTTTATTGGGTTTTTTCTGAATTTCTTTCTTTATTCCTTCCTTCCTTCCTTCCTTCCTTTCTTTCTTTCTTCCTTCCTTTCTCTCTTTCTTTCTTTCTTTTGTTTCCTTGATGCTCAGACAGAATATTTCTGGCCTGAAATTTATGTTGCTTCTGCTTCTGCCTCAGTCTCCCAAGGTACTAGAATTATAGGCAAGTGTTTTATTGCTTTCTTTATAAACATGCATCAGGAACATTTTCAAACGCATAGAAATGTAGGTAGAACAATATAATGAACCCCATACAGAGCTATTCCATAATATGTGTAACAAAATATCACATTTGCTTCACTTATCCTTTCTTTATTTCTATAGTACTTTAAAATAAATCCATATATATCAGTAAGCCCCTCCATGCTTTGCACCTATAAATCATGTAGACATTCTTATTACCCATCTACAACGACACCGTACAAAATAACATAAACAAATCATTGCTGTCATCTAAAACTCAGTAATATCCACATATCCAAGATTTTGCTTCAAAATTTAATATTTTTGTTTTTAATTAAAATATAACTACATAATTTTGTTTTACTTTCTTCACTCTAGCCTCGCCCATGACCCCTCCCCAAAATTCAAGGCTTCCTTTTCTTTAATTGTTCTTATTACATACATATAAATGCACACACACATAAAGAGAGACATATATGTGTGCATATATACAGCCTGCTGAGTACATCTTTCTTATAGGTACATAATTTCAGGGCTGAGTACTTTTCCATGAAGTTGTCATTTTGGCTTTGTTGGTGTTCCTTATCACTGTCATGGTGGTTGTAACTGCTTTGCTTTGTTTATTTGCAGTGCTGAGAGTTTCATGCATGCTAAAGTTGTGCTCAACCGCTGGGCTACACTAAGCGTTAGCATGACATTTATTTTTAAACTATCATTTTATGTTCATTGGTCTGGACCATTGTAGTGATATTTTGCCTGTCTTTTAACAAATAAAGCTTGTCTGAAGATCAGTCTGCAGAGCTAAGCCACTAGAGACCAGGGAGTGGTGGCACATACCTTTAATCCCAGCACTTGGGAGCTGGGCAGTGGTGGCACAAGACTTTAGCCCAGCACTAGGGAGATGGAGGCAGGAGTGATATGGCTGGGTGGAGAGAGGAATATGAAGCGGGAGGAAACAGGGACTCTTTGCGGCCTGAGGCTTGGTGGAGAAATTCACAGTCTGAGGATTGCCCCTGCAGTCTGAGGTGACAGTCTGAGGACAGAACTGCCCCTTTGGTCTGAGCATTGGTAGAAGTAAAAGGTCTCTCTAGTGGCTGACTGCACTGCTTCTCGGATCCCTTAGCTTTCACTGTCTAATATCTGACCCCAGGTTATATTTGTTAAGACCAGTTAGAATCCGTGCTATAGACCATTTCATTGACACCTGAACTGGTCAATTCCCCCACTAAATATAGAGGGATTTGTCCCTAAAACTAGTTCATTCACTTACCATCTGTCAAGATAAACACCTGTTTGCCAGTTGCCTTTCTGAAGCACAAAACAGAGCAATCCAGTCCCCCAGAAAAAGATCACAAGAAGATGTCTTGGCTAGCATCCCTATCTTACCTGCCACTAGCTTTGTCACCCCAAAGACGCTCTGAAGTTCATTGGAAAAGCTGCAGCAGTAGCAGTAAAATGTCTGTTTAGAAATCTACAGATCACAGCCATAAAAGCCAGGAAATGACTTGTATATATGTTTTATTGTTTCATCATTGGCAAGAATTTTTTAAAGTAATCATTGATGATAGAAGCAACGTGTCTTAGGAAGAGACACTGTGACCTGCTTCTAAATGTGGTACAAAGGCCTGCATGATTCATGGGGGAAATGATCACCAATCTTTTTAGTTCAAAGCCTATGACCTAGCAATTCCACTTAATATTGGCTTCCGAGAAACACTCACATGTGTCCTCAAGGAGTATGTTAAGGATTTTTCATTACTCTGTGGCTCATGACAATCCAACTAAAATTAGACGTAAACTATTCATTAATAGAGGCTCAGGGTGTCCAAGCTATACACCACAATGCATCAGTTTAAAAGAATGAGACAAATGAGAAACATTAACTTTTGAGCTCTCAAATGTACATATGCTGTTAAATCCACCAAACAAGTTGCAGAATAGTAGCCATGATTCCCATATGTGGGAACACACACACAAATCTACAAATCTTTATTATACATTCAGAGAAAACTGTCTGGAAAGATAACTATGAAATTGTAAACTGAAAATGTTTCCCTAAAGAAGGCTGAGATGAGGGCTCTGGTCAACACTATTTGCGTCATTTAAAATTTTATAATACCAACATGATCATGTGCCATGCATATAATTTAATAAGGAAAACTTAGAAAAGAAAATCTTATTTGCATTTCCACTGCCCAAAGTGAAGTTGGAAGTTCACTCAGACAAGCTTTTCAATGTTTGCAATGAGCAGATTCTGTGGCAGATGCCATGGAGCTAAGAACATGAATGAGCAATGGGTCCCGTCCTCCAAGGACTTCTCTTCCAGTTGGGACAGAATATGGATCCATGAACATATTCTCTAAAAGTAGATAAGCTTCTACACCTGTTCACAGATAAGCAGAATAGACTATACACTGGAGAGAATGACTAAGGAGGCACTGCAACTGGGTGGGAGACAGCATCTTGTTTTGTTCAGTCTAGAGCTTGACTGAGTGACACACAAGCAGGGTATCCCAATCGCTTCTCATAGTCCCTCCATGCTCCCCAGGCAGCTCTGTTCACTGATAGACTTTTCTTTCTGGGCTCATTCCCAATGAAAGCCTAGCCATGCTACAGCTCCTCTAAAACTGTGAAAAATCCAAGATTTATTGCAATTTGGCTTTGAAAGATGTTGTGGAATTTTTTTTCTTTTTCCCTCTCTAGCAGATTTAAGTTCCCTAATTATCTTTTGCTCATTGGATGCTAAAATGAGTTTCCATTTCTAGGCCCACATTGTAAAAACCGTCTCTGTCTGATTCCCCCATCATTCTTCATCTGTCCCTTCTCTCCCAGCCACCCTTAGCCACCTCAGGTCCCATTTAAGTCAGGCTGTCAGGGAGTCCCACTCTCTGAGGTAGGTGAGGAAATGGAAACTAATGAGGTAGTCACTAAACAATCCTTATTGGTATGTTAGATTTATTCAAAGAATACACTTTTAAGCTAGGATGAGCATGTACCCTTAAAGCTCCCTGATAAATAATTAACAGCTAGAGTTTCAGCCAATAGCTCCAAGATCCAAAACAGAAGGTATTTGGAATCCTTGACTCATCCTATCAGTGTGGGTCTCTATGATGGGCCATCTCTACCTGGGTAAAAGAACTTCCAGGGAAGAGATTAGATAAGACTCTCAGGGCCCTGAGTTTCTGCCATGCCACTTTCCTGGAGTCCTGGAACACTCCAGAGGAATCTAAAAACCTGGACTCTCAGCAGGTTTCTGGGCCATTTGGTTCCATATTTAATGAACTTTTGGCCTTGTGTGTAAGCAAGCTTGTTTCATTAGGTTTGCACCATAATTACTTTCAGCACAAGTGACGTGTCTTTGTCACCCCAGCTAAGCTAGTACCTGGAATAGTTTGTCCAGAATTCAAGAGACTGTATGGCTTTGCCCTTCCCTCTGCCGAATTAAAGAAATACACACACTTGTGGTGGAAAATAATTGAGAATATCCTTTGTTATTCCTTCCAGACAAGTCACTGCAGTTTTCAGATGAATCGGGCACTTCTTTCCCAAGCTGAGAAGGAAAGTTAACTGACTCACCGCAACCAAGCAGAGGCTCTGCCAGACTCTGTCAACTGCTTCTAGCCAGTTCTCTGAATAATAAATAAACAGATGCCTGTACGTGTAGACAGTCAAATTTAATGGACCTAGTCATCAAAAGCAAGGGAGGAGAGATAAGACAAATTCCACTGGGCTTTACATGTGGTAGAGGAAGTTTGCAGTTAAGAGTCAATGTTTGCAGAGTACTCAGTAAGTACTTAGCACTTTTCACAACAGCCCCATAAGGCAGTTACTGTAATGGTTATTGCACGTGTTAAGTGTAAAAGATAAGTTCAAAAAGGTTCAGTGGAAAATTCAAATCTAGAGGAGCTGGCACTAACCCCAGTAGCCTTAGTTCCTTTGCTGAGTTGTTATGCCAGGAAAACTCGAAGCCAGCAGGGGAATCTGCAGGATGTTTTGGTATAGGAATGGCAGAGCTACTGGGATTTTTCCATCAGGTGAGACCTGCAGTCCCCACGGTATGGAAAAGCAGCAGGTAGGTCAGTGTGTAGGAGCTGTAAAGCATACTGCTGAGGATACTATCACCATGTCCTTGGAATCCGGATGGCCTCAAGGGTCCAGAAGGACAGGAAAGCGCAGGCAAAGGTACAACTCCATCAAGCTGAGCTCCAGATTTTGAGTCAAAGATTCCAAATATTTCCCCTTCCAGCACAAAACACACAGGATAGCACTCAACCTGATGTATATGCAAACAGTAGTATAGGCTTCGGGGACAGGAATCTAAGGAGAAAGAATGCCTTATTTTAGAGCTATAATGTATGTAATGTATTAACATTACAAAGATATTAATCTTTCAGCTTTCAGTATAGGGTACTGAGAAGGAAAACTAACATTTCTTAGACTCCAAATTTTCCATTATTATATCATGTCTGAATCTCGTTTTTGAGACAAAGTCCCACTATGTTACACAGGCTTGTATTTATATTTAAATATAAATATTTATATTTAAAAAATATATATTATTATAAAAATATATATATATTATATATTATTAGCCAATGAAATCAACTCAAACAGAAGACTCTCCCACATCATTTCCCCTTTTTCTGTTTAAACAATAAAAGAAAGGCTTTAACTTTAACATAGTAAAACTACATATAACAAAATAGTTATCAAGTAAGAATTAGTTACAATATTATATCCATTTTATCTTTTATCATAACAAAGGAAAACTTTAACTATCTATCCATTCTTCAACTCCATCAAAGACTCCAGAAGGATATAATATTACCTAAGTAAATAAGAAGTAAGCAACTTACAAAACTCTAGAAATGACAGAGACATCTCGCTACCTGGACAGTGACCCAAAGTTCTTTTGTACTGTTGGGGCATCCATCTTTGGCCTACAGGCCCATAGTATCCAGCAGACTTTTCCATGAAGCAGGAAATTTCAAAGTCAGTTCAGTCACTATCTGCTGTGTCCTGCAGAATGTCTCGCAGACTCTTTCATGAATCAGGAATCCCAAAGAATCATCTCACCTTTAGGCAAGTTCAGCAGTCCTCTCTCTGCTGGTTCTTTGTGTTCAGTTTATGCAACAGTCCAGGCAAGAGCAGTTTCTTGCCCAAATGGCTGTCAAACTCCATAAGGATCCTCTTTGATGCCCATCTTCCTCTTGAAGTAGATTGGTGCTGCCAGGAGCTGATGTGTCTCATTGTCATGAAAAGCCTTAAGTTATTAAAACATTTAAGTGGAATATTCTATAGTTTTTGAAAAAATATTAGGAATGCCTATCTAACTGAAATATATCTCTATATATCTAGAAAATCTAACTAACATGACTACAAGCTTTACTATTATTGATACAATAATAAAATAAATATTTTAAAATAAATATTTACTATTATTATATTTACTATTATCTTCAATTCTTTATACTTTAGCCTCACTCCACTGAGTGCTTTGGGTCACAGGCATGTGCTATCATGCCTGAGATACAATCTACCTTAACACAAAGTTACCTTGACATGACTCTTTTGTTAAAACTGAAACTATGTCTTTGTGTGGAGCATGCCCCTTTTACTCACACATAGTAGTGGATGCAAGCTGCTTAAGGGTGTCCCCTCAAAATGTTCCTTAGCACTTTCAAATTTGGCACTGTGATAGGCAATCTGTTTTTCCCTGTTTCTCTTTGGACCATGAAGTAGAAATAAAAGTCACTGTCTACTATGTGAGAGGTGGGGAAAATAATCCATTGCCTAAATACTATATCCAGTAGCACACGGGGAGGCAAGTCCTAGACAGTGGCATAGAGACGATTCTACTTATTTTGAATGACTTCTATTCCCCTGTTTAAGACATCCTCCCACCCAGACATGACTCCTCTGGTAATACCAGGACCATAGACCCAGTTCTGTTGAAAATGGTCCTGAAATAACCTGAAGCACCTTGAAGTTGTGATGGGGATAACATATTGATTGCAATAATTATTGTGATCTGCGTTTGATTATTTTGAAGAATAGGCTCTTGAATATAATTGACAGTGGGGTTCATCCTTAAATCAATACTATAAAATATGAAAGCTATTATATAAGCATAAGAAACTGAGCAGATTTTGGGCGCAGCACTAAAAGTGCATACTGTTCTTGCAGAAGACCCGCATTCAGTTAACAGTATGCCCCTCACAACTGCCTGTAACTCCAATTCCAGAGAATCTAATACTCCCTTATCTCCTGAATGAATGGGGTGCTCATAAACTCATACGGGAACAAATACACACATTAAAAATTTAATTAATGCATTAAACCTTTAAAAACACAGGAAATTAAGAATATTCCTATCACTTTCCTACTGTAAAGTGAACCAGTGTTTTGAGCAGTATATTGGATACTATGGTACCTCTGAAAGCTACCTTTCAAGGATAAACTATTCATTTCTCCACTTGCTGAGAGAATCAACATCCAGAGAGCTTTAAACCACACTCACCCTGAGAATCGTATGACTCTAAAAGTGACTGCACCTATATTGCACCCTGATCGTACTCCTCAAAATAGGCCTATATATATTATAGGGAAAGTTGCTTTGTCATTAAAAAAAATCTTCATATAAACAAAACCCAATCCAAAGGCAACACTATGAATTCAATCATTTAAAGAGGAAACAGCATTGATTTTATCCAGTCTTGCATAATATTGCCCATCTCATTCTAAGAGATCAACATTGTTCTGATACCAAAGTCTTACAAATATATCCAAAGAATCAAATCAATGATGAGTGCTCTTCCTGAACATAAATTCCAAACTCTAAAGAAAATAGAGGTCCGATGCAACAGCCTCCACAGGAACAGGTACAAGGGAGCCACTGCTGAGGGAGCAGGCCCGAGCCAGAGATCTCTGTGGGATCAGATGCAAGTAAGGGACCTCTGAGGGAGCAGGCCCAAATCAGGAACATCTATGGGAGCAGGCTTTAGCCAGGACCTCTGCCACAGCAGGCCTGAGTCAGCTTCCTGAGTCAGAGCAGGCCCAAGGAAGTGACCTCCACAGGAGCAGGCCCGAGGCAATGACCTCCACAGGAGCAGGCCCCAGGCAATGACCTCCACAGGAGCAGGCTTGAGCCAGTGACCTCTGCCAGAGCAGGCCCAAGGCAGTGACCTCCACAGGAACAGGTAAAAGGGAGCTGCCACTGAGGGAGCAGGCTCCAGCCAGAGACCTCTGTGGGAGCTGGCCTGAATCCTCTGAAGCAGGCCAAAGCCAGCAATCTCTGCCAGAGCAGGCCTAAGACAGCAACCTCCATGGGAGCAGACCTAAATGACCCCTAGTATTGCACAGCAACCCTTGGGAATGCTGAGCAACCTCTAGGAACACCAAATGACCTCTGGGGTGACTGGAACCTTGTTCCTGACTGCACCATGAGGAGCAACCATCTGAGCCTTGAGTCCACTTGTATCTGGAAGATTGATCACCAGAGACACAGCTCCAACTACACCAATCACAGTAAAAGATGGGTACACAAGGTAAGAACACACTCAAAACAACAAAGAGCAACATGACACCAGTAAAAACTAGTGGTCCTACAACAGGAAGACTTGAACAACCAAATAAAGATGAAGCATAAGAAAATGATCTAAAAACTAATTTTAGGAGGATATTTGAGGCACTTAAAGGGGAAATGAAAAATTCCCTCAAATAAATGGAGAAAAAGACAAACAAAAATTGGAAGAAATCAACAAATCCCTTAAAGAAACCCCAGAAAAGGCAATCAAACAGATAAAAGAAACTATTCAAGACATGAAAACCTAAATAGAAACAATAAAGAAAACACAAACCAAGGGAATTATAGAAATGGAAATTATGAGAAAATGATCAGGAACCACAAATGCAAGCATGACCAGCAGAATACAAGAGATGGAAGAGAGAATCTCAAGCTCTGAAGATACACTAGAAGAAATGGACTCATCAGTCAAAGAAAACATTAAATTTAACAAAAGCTTAACCCAAAATATCCAAGAAAAGACACCATGAAAAGACCAAACATAAGAGTAATGGGAAGAGAAGAAGTCCAACTCAAAAGCACAGAAAATAAATTTAACAAAATCACAGAAGAAAACTTTCCCAACCTAAAGAAAGACATGCATATGAATATTGCTGTAGGAATTCCTACCCTTTAAGTTACCCATCCACTTGGGTATGGCCTCTTATACTATTTATACTGATATAAAGTGCACATCTGGCCTCTTTTCAAGCTGCAGGATTCGGTTGCTATTTCCCATTCCAGCAGAGGATTGTGATCTGTGAGTCTATCCCTAAATAAATAACCCTCTATTATTCTCAATTCTGAGCTAGTGTGGGATTTCTTTTAAGTGTCCTTCTTCAGCCAGCACCCAACATGAGGCACTAACCCACAACCCTGAGATTGAGTCTCATGCTCTACTGACTGAGCTAGCCGAGTGGTTGGGAAACAACAAGCAGCCTCCCACTACAAATTGGCACCCACGTGACCAACTAAAATCCACTTAAAACCTGAGAGAGTTTGAAAAGAAATTCTAGGCACACACACAAAAACGAAGTTTAACCACATTTATTTTTCAGCTGGCGGCATGATGCAGCTCCTTTAAGAGCGGTCTTACTGATTCAGTGGCAGTAGCAGCTGCAGTTTCAAAATGGCAGCTTCCCAGCCGTGGGTCATGCTGCTAGCACAAATTATGACTCTTTTGGGAGATGGGACATTTGGATGGAGTTTGTGAGAAGCATGCTATGGCTTGTTTGATGTGGACCGGCTGTGTGCCTGTAAGTGGGGCAGTGTGTGTGGCTCTAAGAAGCAGCAAGCAGCTCTGCCATGTTGGAATGGGCATGGTAAACAGGAAGTACCAAATTTATCCTAGTAATGTTGCAGCTTAGATTCTTAAGCACTTTGCATTTTAAGAAGCACTTCTGGTCAGAAAATAATTACAGATATGCAATAAAGACAAATCCAGATTTATAAAAGACCTCTAAATGGCTCACAGTGTTGGATAAATGTATGTAGGCTTGGGAGAGAGAAGAAAAATAATATAGACAGTTATAAAAAAGAAGTAAATGTTTTTTTAAAAAAAGGTAAAATCTTTAAAGAGACAGTACAGACAGTCATAGATTTAAAAAAGTAAAAAAAAATAAGCCATGTAAAGATGGAATATACACACAGAGTCTGGATTATTTATATTATTGTGTTTTCTTTGAATATTTTGAGTGTGAAGGTGCTAACTACAGAGAGACATTTCTTTGTATGGGTTGCTAAATTAAACCAACATAAAGGTATCTTGATTTTAAAATTTGAGTCTAAAGATATGTAGTTTTGGAAAAGAGGTTCTTCTTATGTTTCCACAGAGGATGAGAACCTGTGCATTGCTTCCAGACCAATATGATTTGATGGAACAAGAGCCCCTGAAAGGTTGCAATGAACACCCTCAAAAAATTACTTTGCCCAATAAACAGCAGGAAGAAGTTTGGACAGAACTATGCCCATATTCCCAAATATTATTTGTAAATGTTTCTTTCTATTTAAAGGAGGATAGAAATGGATACTTTGCATTGGTATGGATCTTGCTTTCTTGATACAAGTTTTAGAACAATTTTGTTATATTTATATTTCTGCTCTTGATTAAAGTATTGTGTTTGTGCAGTTCATTTAAAATGTAATGTATAATTAAGAAATATAGGTTAATAGATAATCATCTATAATAGTCAAGCTTGTAGCTATGTTAGATTCTCTAGACGTATAGAGATATATGTCAGTTAGATAGGTATTTTTCAAATCTTTCAGAGACCTTCAGAATATGGCATTTAAAATGTTTTAAGAACTTAAGACTTTTCATGACAGTGAGACACATCTCCTCCTTGAGTACCAAGCTACTTCAAGAAAATGATGGGCATTGAAGAGGCCCCTTATGGAGTTGGTTGACCATTTGGCAAGAAACTGCTCTTGCCTGGACTGCTTGATAAACTGGACATGCAGGACCCCCAGAGAAATGATTGCTAAACTTGCCTAAAGGGGAGATGATCCTTCAGGGTTCCTGCTTCATGAAAGAGTCTGCTAGACATTCTGCAGAACAGAGAAAAATGTGATGGACAAACTGCCCATATAGGTGGAACTGTCTTGGAAATTTCCTGCTTCTTGAAAAAGTCTGCTGGATACTATGGGCCTGTGGGCTGAAGATGGATGTCCCAGTGGTAAAGAAAAACTTTGGGTAACTGTCTGAGCATGTATAAAGAGCTGCGGGCAGGCCTACTTTTCATCCCGCCTGGCTTCCGCATGGCTAGCTTAGCCCCGGAAATAACAACACACAAACTGTATTCATGTAAACACTGCTTGGCCCATTAGCTCTAGCCTCTTATTGGCTAATTCTCATAGCCTCTTACTGGCTAACTCTCACATCTTGCTTTAACCCATATTTAGTAATCTGTGTAGCACCACTAGGCAGTGGCTTACCAGGAAAGATTCAGCATGTCTGACCTGGCAGCTGGCTCCATGGCATCTGTCTCAGAGAGGAAAGGCATGGCGTCTGACTAACTTCCCTTCTTCCCAGCATTCTGTTCTGTCTACTACACCCACCTATGTTCTGACCTATCAGGCCAAGCAGTTTCTTTATTAATTAACCAATGAAACAACAGATAGATAGAAACACTCCTACATAATAAGCAGCAAGAAGTCTCTGTCAAAACTCAAGTCTAAATGAATCAAAGACCTCAACATAAAGCAAACCACAACAAATCTCACAGAAGAGAGAATAGAAAGCACACTTGAATGCATTATCACAGGAGACCACTTCCTAAATATAATTCCAGTATCACAGACACGGAGAGAAACAATTAATAAATGGGACCTCTTGAAACTGAAGTTTCTGTAAAGCAAAGGACATTGTAAACAAAACAAAATGGCAGACTACAGAATGGGAAAAGTTCTTCATCAACCCCACATCAGACAGAGGTCTGATCTCCAAAATAAACAAAGAACTCAAGAAATTGGTCATCAAAAGAACAAATAATTCAATTTAAAAAATGGGGTACAGACCTAAACAGAGAACTCTCAACAGAGGAATCTAAAATGGCTGAAAGACACTTAAGGAAATGCTCAACATTCCTAGGCATAAGAGAAATGCAAATCAAAACAACTCTGAGATTTCATCTTACACTTATAAAAATGGCTAAGATAAAAACACTGATGACAACTTAAGCTGGAGAGGATGTGGGGTAAACAGAACACTCCTGAATTGCTGGTGGGAGTACTAACTGGTACAGCCCTTTTGGATATTAGTATGATGATTTCTCAGAAAATTAGAAAACAACCTACCTCAAGTCCCAGAAATATCACTTTTGGGTATATACCCAAAGAATGCTCAATCATACCATAAGGACATCTGATCAACTATGTTCATAGCAGCATTATTTGTCAAACCCAAACCTGGAAACAACCTAAATGCCCCTCAACCAAAGAGTGGATAAAGAAGATGTGGTACAATTACACAATGGAGTACTACACAGCAGGAAAAATAATGACATCTTGAAATTTGCTGGCAAATGGATGGATCTGGAAAATATCATGTCAGGTGAGGAAACCCAGACACAGAAAGACAAATATAATATGTACTCACTCATAAGTGGCTTTTAGACATAGAGCAAAGAAAACCAGCCTACATTTCACAGTTCCAGAGAACCTAGACACCAAAGAGGACCCTAAAAGAGCATACATGGATCTAATCTACATGGGAAGTAGAAAAAAGACAAGATTTCCTGAGTAAATTGGGAGCATGGGGACCATAGGAGAGGGTAGATGGAGAAGGGAAAGGAAGAGAGGAGAGTGGAGGAAAATATATAGCTAAATAAAAACAATAAAAAGGAAAATTTTTGCAAATACAATTCATCAACATAAAAAATAGATACATCATGATAAAATGGGGTATATACAAGGACTAAAAAGATTAATTTACTATTATAAAAATCAATGGACCCAAAGGGGTCAGACCCTGGAATCCAGGCAGGTCTGAGGATTCCTGCAAGGGAGTGCTGGCTCCCTCAGATTGTGCTGCCAGGTTCACAGTGTGATATTCCATCCCACCATGCCCCCACCTTGGCCCTTTAGTCCAGGCAGCGTCCCTGGGCTGCCAGGAATCCCTGATCCTGTGCAGTGGAGTTCCATCTGGACTGGTGAGTGAGTGCGACCCTGGGGCAACCTGCCCTGGAAGAGAGCACAGACCCCCTCCCCCAGCTCCCTCCACAGGCTTGTCTTTGTTTCTCAAGTCCCTGCCTCTCCCAAGCCTTCCCTAGTGTATTCAGGTGTCCTGCTCCTGTACTAAGGCCATCAACCCAAAGGGGTGAGAGGCTGCCCTCCAGGCAGGACTGAGGATTCCTGCAAGGGAGTGTGGGCTTCTTCAGATTGTGCCGCAAGGAACAGCTCCTGCTCTAGCACTGAGGAGATCCAACCAGATTCAGTCACAGCAAAGATTGGTCTAAGACACCAAGCACCTCCCAGCTCCATTTGAAGGAAGAGATGGGCAGGCGCCAATGCAAGAACTCTTCCAACAACAAGAAAGGCAACATGACATCACCAGAATCCAGACATCCAGAAACAACAAGAATTGAACACCCTACCCCAGAAGATATAGAAGAAACCGATCTTAAACAGTACTTTATGAAAATAATAGAGGACCTTAAACAGGAGATAAAAAACTGCCATAAAGAAATGGAGATGACAAACAAAAAGGTAGACGAAATAAATAAATCTCTCAAAGATACCCAAGAAAAACAAGAAAAACAAGAAAAAGCAATCAAACAGGTAAGGGAAACAGTACAAGACCTGATAAATGAAATGGAGGTAATGAAGAAAACACAATCTGAGGGAAGACTGGAAATGGAAATTCTGAGTAAACGAACAGAAACTTCAGAGACAAGTATTTCCAACCAAATACAAGAGATGGAAGAAAGAATCTCCGACTCTGGAGATACTATAGAGGAAATAAATTCACAAATTAAAGAACAAAACAAATCTAACAAATTCTTAACACAAAACATCCAGGAAATCTGGGACACCATGAAAAGACCAAACCTAAGAATAATTGGGATAGAAGAAGGAGAAGAATTACAACTCAAAGGCCCAGAAAACATGTTCAACAAAATTATAGAAGAAAACTACCCCAACCTAAAGAAGGATGTTCCTATGAAGGTACAAGAAGCCTACAGAACACCAAATAGACTGGATCAAAAGAAAGCATCCCCACGCCATATAATAATCAAAACACAAAACATACAGAATAAAGAACAGATATTAAGAGCTGCAAAGGAAAAAGGTCAAGTACCATATAAAGGGAAACCTATCAGAATTACACCTGATTTCTCAATGGAAACCATGAAAGCCAGAAGAGCTTGGATATATGTGCTACAGACACTAAGGAAACACAGATGCAAACCTAGACTACTATACCCAGCAAAGCTTGCATTCACCATTGATGGAAAAAACAAGATATTCCAGGACAAAAACAGATTTAAACAATACGCAGCCACAAATCCAGCCTTGCAGAAAGTAATAGAAGGAAAATCACAAACCAAGGAGTCCAACAACGCCCAAAATAACTCAGGCATCTAGCGACCCTTCACCAGCACAACTAGAAGAAGGAAAACACACAAACTCTACTACAAAAAAATGACCGGAGTTAACAACCACTGGTCATTAATATCACTTAATATCAATGGACTCAATTCACCTATAAAAAGGCACAGACTAAGGGATTGGATACGAAAACAGGGTCCAACATTCTGCTGTTTACAAGAAACACACCTCAACCACAAAGACAGACACCTACTTAGAGTAAAGGGTTGGGAAAAGGTTTATCAAGCAAATGGACCTAAGAAACAAGCCGGTGTGGCCATACTAATTTCTAACAAAGTTGACTTCAAACTAAAATCAATCAGAAGAGATGGAAAGGGACACTTTATACTCATAACAGGAAAAATCCATCAGAATGAAGTCGCAATCCTGAATATCTATGCCCCTAATATAAAAGCTCCCACTTATGTAAAAGAAACACTTCTAGAACTCAAGGCAGCCATCACACCACACACACTAATAGTTGGAGACTTCAACACTCCTCTCTCACCAATGGACAGGTCAATCAGACAGAAACCTAACAGAGAATTGAAAGACTTAATGGAAGTAATGAACCAAATGGACTTAACAGACATCTATAGAACATTCCACCCAAATAGGAAAGAATATACCTTCTTCTCTGCGGCTCAAGGAACCTTTTCGAAAATTGACCATATACTTGGTAACAAAGCAAACTTCCACAGTTACAAAAAAATATTAGTAACCACCTGTGTCTTATCGGATCACCATGGATTAAAATTAGAAATCAACAACAATGCTACCCCCAGAAAGGCCACAAACTCATAGAAACTGAACAGTCAACTACTGAACCAAACCTAGGTCAAGGAAGAAATAAAGAAAGAAATTAAAGTCTTTCTTGAATTTAATGAAAACAAAGACACACCATACTCAAACCTATGGGACACAATGAAAGCAGTGCTGAGAGGAAAGTTCATAGCACTAAGTGCCCACTTAAAGAAAACGGAGAAAGCACTCATTGGTGACTTAACAGCACACCTGAAAGCTTGGAAAAAAAAAGAAGCAGACTCACCTAGGAGAAGTAGAAGACTGGAAATAATCAAACTGAGGGCAGAAATCAACAAAATAGAAACACAGAAAACAATCCAAAGAATCAATGAAACAAAAAGCTGGTTCTTGGAGAAAATCAACAAGATTGACAAACCCTTACCCAAACTATCAAATGGCAGAGAGAGAACACGCAAATTAATAAGATCAGAAATGAAAAGGGGGACATAACCACAGACACAGAGGAAATTCACAGAATCATTAGATCTTACTACAAAAGCCTGTTTGCCACAAAATTGGAAAATGTAAAAGAAATGGACAGTTTTTTAGATAAATACCATATACCAAAGTTAAACCAGGACCAGGTAAATGCTCTAAATAGTCCTGTTAGTCACGAAGAATTAGAAACTGTTATCAAAAACCTCCCTACCAAAAGAGCCCAGGACCAGATGGTTTCAATGCAGAATTCTACCAGAACTTCCAAGAAGACCTAATACCTATACTCCTTAAGGTATTTCATAATATAGAAACACAAGAGTCACTGCCAAATTCCTTTTATGAAGCTACAGTTACCCTGATACCTAAACCACACAAAGACTCAACCAAGAAAGAGAATTACAGGCCAATCTCACTCATGAACATTGACGCAAAAATTCTCAATAAAATACTGGCAAACCGAATCCAAGAACACATTAGAAAAATTATCCATTACGATCAAGTAGGCTTCATCCCAGAGATGCAGGGCTGGTTCAACATACGAAAATCTATCAATGTAATCCATCATATAAATAAACTGAAGGAAAAAAACCATATGGTCATCTCATTAGATGCTGAAAAAGCATTTGACAGAATTCAGCACCCTTTGATGATAAAGGTTTTGGAGAGATTAGGGATACAAGGGTCATTCCTAAATATAATAAAAGCTATTTACAGCAAGCCGACAGCTAACATCAAATTAAACGGAGAGAAACTCAAGGCTATCCCACTAAATTCAGGAACACGATAAGGCTATCCACTCTCTCCTTATCTCTTCAATATAGTGCTTGAAGTTCTAGCAATAGCAATAAGACAACATAAGGGAATCAAGGGGATTCAATTTGGTAAGGAAGAAGTTAAACTTTCATTATTTGCAGATGATATGATAATATACATAAGCGACACCAAAAACTCCACCAAAGAACTCCTACAGCTGATAAACTCCTTCAGTAACGTGGCAGGTTACAAGATCAACTCCAAAAAATCAGGCGCCCTCCTATACACAAAGGATAAGGAAGCAGAGAGGGAAATCAGAGAAGTATCACCTTTCACAATAGCCACAAATAGCATAAGATATCTGGGAGTATCTCTAACCAAGGAAGTGAAGGATTTATTTGACTAGAACTTTAAGTCTTTGAAGAAAGAAATTGAAGAGGATACCAGAAAATGGAAGGATCTCCCCTGCTCGTGGATTGGGAGGATCAACATAGTAAAAATGGCAATTCTACCAAAAGCAATCTATAGATTCAATGCAATCCCAATAAAGGTCCCATTAAAATTCTTCACAGAGATTGAGAGGACAATAATCAACTTTATATGGAAAAACAAGAAACCCAGGAGAGCCAAAAAACTCTTATACAATAAAGGTACTTCTGGAGGCATTACCATCCCTGACTTCAAACTCTATTACAAAGCTACAGTATTGAAAACAGCTTGGTATTGGCATAAAAACAGAGAAGTTGACCAATGGAATCATATAGAAGACCCGGATCTTAAACCACAAACCTACGAACACCTGATTTTTGATAAAGGAGCCAAAAGTACACAATGGAAGAAAGAGGGCATCTTTAACAAATGGTGCTGGCATAACTGGATGTCAACCTGTAGAAGAATGAAAGTAGATCCATATCTATCACCATGCACAAAACTCAAGTCCAAATGGATTAAAGACCTCAATATTAATCTGAACACATTGAGCTTGATAGAGGAGAAAGTGGGAAGTACTCTACAACAAATGGGCACAGGGAACCGTTTCCTGCGCATAACCCCAGCTGCACAGACATTAAGGGCAACATTGAATAAATGGGACCTCCTGAAGTTGAGCAGCTTCTGTAAAGCAAAGGACATTGTCACTAAGACACAAAGGCAGCCTACTGACTGGGAAAAGATCTTCACCAACCCTGCAACTGACAAAGGTCTGATCTCTAAAATATATAAGGAACTCAAGAGACTAGATGGTAAAATGCCAATTAAACAAATTAAAAAATGGGGCACTGAACTGAACAGAGAATTCTCAACAGAAGAAGTTCAAATGACCAAAAGACACTTAAGGTCATGCTCAACCTCCCTAGCTATCAGGGAAATGCTAATCAAAACAACTTTGAGATATCATCTTACACCTGTCAGATTGGCTAAAATCCAAAACACCAATAGTAACCTTTGCTGGAGAGGTTGTGGGGTAAGGGGTACACTCATCCATTGCTGGTGGAATGCACACTTGTGCAACCTCTTTGGAAAGCAGTGTGGCGGTTTCTCAGGAAATTCGGGATCAACCTACCCCAGGACCCAGCAATTCCACTATTGGGAATCTACCCAAGAGATGCCCAATCATACAACAAAAGCATATGCTCATCTATGTTCATAGCAGCATTATTTGTAATAGCCAGATCCTGGAAACAACCTAGATGCCCTTCAGTGGAAGAATGGATGAAGAAACTGTGGAATATATACATGCTAGAATACTACTCAGCGGTAAAAAACAATGACATCTTGAATTTTGCAGGCAAATGGATGGAAATAGAAAACACTATTCTGAGTGAGGTAACCCAGACCCAAAAAGATGAACATGGGATGTACTCACTCATAATCGGTTTCTAGCCATAATTAAAGGACATCGAGCCTATAAATTTGGGATCCTTGAGAAGATAATGAGAAGGTGAACTCCCAAAAAAAGATATAGTAATACTCCTGGATATTGGAAGTAGACACGATCGCCAGGCAAAATTGGGAACTTGAGGGTTGGGCGAGACTCGGCCAAGGGAAGATGGGGAGAGAAAAGTGTGAAGGGGAGAATGGGGGGAGCTCGGAGGAATGGGGTGCTTGGGATATAGGAAGGGTGGATATGGGAGCAGGGAAGTATATATCTTAATTTAAGGAGCTACCTGAGGGTTGTCAAGAGACTTGACCCTGGAGGGGTTCCCAGTTTTCCAGGGAGACGCCCCCAGTTAGTTCCTTGGGCAGCTGAGGAGAGGGAGCCTGAAAAGGCCAGTTCCTATAGCCATACTGATGAATTTCTTGCATATCACCATAGAACCTCCACCTGACGATAGATGAAGAAAATGACAGAGCCCCACATTGGAGCACCGGACTGAGCTCCCAAGGTCCTGATGAGGAGCAGAAGGAGAGAGAACATGAGAAAGAAAGTCAGGACTGTGAGGGAACCTCCAGCTGGCGACAGATGGGGAAGGTGACTGAGCCCCACATTGGAGCACTGGACTGAGCTCCCAAGGTCCTGATGAGGAGCAGAAGGAAAGAGAACATGAGGGAGAAATTCAGGAACGTGAGGGGTGCGTTCACTCATGGAGACGGTGGGACAGAACTAAAGGGAGATCACCAACTCCAGTTGGAATGGGACTGATGGATCATGCGACCAAACCTGTCTCTCTGAATGTGGCCAACAGCGGGGGCTGACTGAGAAGCAAAGGACAATGGCGCTGGGCTCTGATTCTTCTGCATGGACGGGCTCTGTGGGAGCATTCTCAGCTTGGTCGATCACCTTCCCGGACCTGGGGGGAGTTGGGAGGACCTTGGTCTTAGCATAGAGTGGGGAACCCTGATGGCTCCTTGGCCTTGAGAGGGAGGGAGGGGAGGTATGGGTGGAGGGAAGGGGAGGGAAGGGGGAGAAGGAGGGGAGGGAAGGGGGAGGAGGAGGGGAGGGAGGGGGGAGGAGGAGGGAAGGAGATGGAAATTTTAAATATAAAAAAAAATAAACCATGAGAAAAATAAATAAATAAATAAATAAATACTGCCTGGCCCATTATTTTCAGCCTCTTACTCACATCTTGACTAACCCATATTGAATAATCTGTGTAACACCATGAACGGTATCTTACCCAGAAAGATTCAGCACATCTGACCTGGTGGCTGGCTTCATCGCATCTCTCTCTGAGGAGAGGCATGGCGGTCTGCCTCAGAGAGGAGAGGCTGGGCAATTTTCTGAGCCATCTACCTCACTTCCTTTTTCCTGTTCTGTCTACTCCGCCCACCTAAATGTTGGCAAATCAAATGGGCCTGGCAGTTTCTTTATTAGCCAATGGGAATCCTCCATCATTTCCCCTTTTTCTGTTTAAACAAAAAAGAAAGGCTTTAACTTTAACATAGTAAAATTACATATAACAAAACAGTTATCATGCAAAAATTACAGTTATAATATTTATATCTACTTTATCTTTTATCATAACAAAGGAAAACAACTATAACTATCTATCTATTCTTCTTCAGCTCTATCAAAGACTCCAGAAGAACACAATATTACCTAGATGAACAAGAAACAAACAACTTCCAAACTCTAGAAATAACAGAGACAACTTGCTGCCTGGACAGTCACCCAAAGTTCCTCTGTACCGTTGGGGCATCCATCTTCAGCCTACAGGCCCATAGTTTCCAGCAGACGTTTCCATGAAGCAGGAAATTTCAAAGGCAGTTCAGTCAGTATCTGCTGTGTCCTGCAGAATGTCTCGCAGACTCTTTCATGAATCAGGAACCCCAAAGAATCATCTCACATTTAGGCAAGTTCAGCAGTCCTCTTTGTGGGTTCTCTGTGTCCAGTTTATGCAACAGTCCAAGCAAGAGCAGTTTCTTGCCCAATGGCTATCAAACTCCATAAGTAGCCTCTTCGATGCCCATCTTCCTCTCGAAGTAGACTGGTGCTGCCAGGAGCAGACGTGTCTCATTGTCATGAAAAACCCTAAGTTATTAAAACATTAAATGCCATATTCTGCAGTCTTTGAAAGATATGAAGAATGTCTATCTAACTGAAATATATCTCTACATATCTAGAAAATCTAATAACATGACTACAAGCTTAACTATTATCAATGATTATCCATTAACAACCTATATTTTCTAATTATACATTACATTTTTAAATGAACTACACAATCACAATACCTTAATCAAGATCAGAAATACATATACATATAACAAATTGACCTTAAAATCCATACCAATGCAAATTATTCATCTCTATATCATATCCCCCTTTAAATGTAAATGAACACTTAAAAACAATATTTGGGAATATGGGCGCAGTTATTTCTCTCCAAACTGCTTCATGCTGAATGGGGGCGCTGTTAATCAGATCTTTCATGGTGTAACCTGTGTGCCAGGTTCATCTCAGTCATCAGTTGGGTGAAGTAATTTCTGAAGGAGTTCAGAGCTGCAATCTTTCAGGAGGGCGTGGTTTATCATACCATATTGGGATATAAGCAACCCACACGGTCTCATTTTCTGTAAAAACAAAAGAAACTCCTTTCCAAAGCATCATGTCCTTAGATCCAAATTGTAAAGTCAAGGTATTTTCAAAATATCTATTCTGGAATAGTTTAGCAGCATTTGTAAACAAATATCTTTTAGCAGCTGTTGCTCCTTCCTCAGCATTCAAACAATTCAAAGAGAGCATAATAGTATACAGCATCAAGATTCTTTGTGTATTTTCCATCTTTGTATGGCTTTATTTTAACCTCTATTTCGTTTATTTTTACTTTTATTTTTTTATTTTTTGACAAGTTCTTTGTATATCTTTGTCCTGGAATAACTCTGCAGACCAGGCTGTCCTTGAACTCTCAGAGATCCACTTGCCTTTGCATCCCAAGTGCTGGGATTAAAGGCGTATGCTACCACACCTAGAACTCACAGAGATCTGTCTTTCTCTGCCTCCCAGGCATTGGGATTAAAGGTGTGTGCTGCCACACCTTGAAGTCACAGAGGTCAATCTACCTCTGCCTCCCAAGTGTTGGGATTAAAGGTGTGTACCACCACAACAAACTACTTCCTTTTTCTTTCTTTCTTTCTCTTTTTTAAACTGTAAGAACTTTAACTTTTAGCCTGCATGTATTTTTAACTCACTGTAAACCATTTAGAGGTTTTGTCTTCGAATCTCTCTTTACTGTATATCTCTCTTTTTCTGACCACACGAGTCTTTAATTTACCAAGCAATATAGGTAGGATTAAAGCCATGACTTTGGCGGCTGGATCCAGCCCATTCCTTAGCTTTCCAGCCTCTGGCAGAGGTACCAGCTGTAGCCAAGTTTATCACCACAACTCTGTGGCGGTTCAAGGTCCCTGCCAGCAAGCAAGCTGCAACAATGTCAAACAATAATCAAAAGCTCCATAGTCAAGACTTGAAAGAGTCAGAGTTTGCCCTGGCAGGACGGCCCACAAAGCTGGCATTTTAAAACAGCACAACATTTTTCCTGCTACAGCTGAAAACAAACAAGCATGCAGTCAGCTTTTATCAACAGCATTTAAGTTTCATGGCAGGACCTCTTAAAAGAGCTGCAATGTTTTGCAGCTAAAGCTGAGTCAGGAAGCCTCTCTTAGATGAGAGCGCTTGCTAACCTCTAGCAATCAGAACAGACCCGAGAAATTGCTGCTATCAAGAAAACATGCTTTACTCTATTCTTTCCCAAGCTTTCTCAGGCTTTCTGTGGATTCAGCCATCCACGTGGGCGCCATTCTGTAGTACCCCTTAGGCTAATATTGACTTATAAAATCTTGCGGGCCTAAGGCCCGCCTGCTCTTTGTTTTCCTGCGCTCCTCGCTGGAACCTTGGATTTGTAAGTTCCCTTTCCTTTCCTTTATTAAAACTGAATTATATATATTAAAGCTTGTCTGGTGAATCATAACTGCCGATCAACCACGCACCCTCAGCCAAAACAATCTTATACAATAAAGGAACTTCTGGAGGCATTACCATCCCTGACTTCAAACTCTATTACAGAGCTACAGTATTGAAAACAGCTTGGTCCTGGCATAAAAATAGAGAAGTCGACGAAGAGAATCGAATAGAAGACCCGGATCTTAAACTACAAACCTATGAACACCTGATTTTTGATAAAGGAGCCAAAAGTACACAATGGAAGAAAGAGGGCATCTTCAACAAATGGTGCTGGCATAACTGGATGTCAACCTGTTGAAGAATGAAAGTAGATCCATATCTATCACCATGCACAAAACTCAAGTCCAAATGGATTAAAGACCTCAATATTAATCTGAACACACTGAGCTTGATAGAGGAGAAAGTGGGAATTACTCTACAACAAATGGGCACAGGAGACCGTTTCCTATGTATAACCCCAGCTGCACAGACATTAAGGGCAACATTGAATAAATGGGACCTCCTGAAGCTGAGCAACTTCTGTAAAGCAAAGGACACTGTCACTAAGACAAAAAGGCAGCCTACTGACTGGGAAAAGATCTTCACCAACCCTGCAACTGACAAAGGTGTGATCTCTAAAATATATAAGGAACTCAAGAGACTAGACTTTAAAATGCTAATTAACCCAATTAAAAAATAGGGCGCTGAACTGAACAGAGAATTCTCAACAGAAGAAGTTCAAATGGCCAAAAGACACTTAAAGTCATGCTCAACCTCCTTAGCTATCAGGGAAATGCAAATCAAAACAACTTTGAGATACCATCTTACACCTGTCGGACTGGCTAAAATCCAAAACACCAATGATAACCTTTGCTGGAGAGGTTGTAGGGTAAGGGGTACACTCATCCATTGCTGGTGGGAAAGCACACTTGTGCAACCACTTTGGAAAGCAGTGTGGCGGTTTCTCAGGAAATTCGGGATCAATCTACCCCAGGACCCAGCAATTCCACTATTGGGAATCTACCCAAGAGATGCCCAATCATACAACAAAAGCATATGCTCATCCATGTCCATAGCAGCATTATTTGTAATAGCCAGATCCTGGAAACAACCTAGATGCCCTTCAGTGGAAGAATGGATGAAGAAAGTGTGGAATATATACATATTAGAATACTACTCAGCGGTAAAAAACAATGACATCTTGAATTTTGCATGCAAATGGATGGAAATAGAAAACACTATTCTGAGTGAGGTAACCCAGACCCCAAAAGATGAACATGGGATGTACTCACTCATAATTGGGTTCTAGCCATAATTAAAGGACATCAAGCCTATAATTCGGGATCCTTGAGAAGATAATAAGGTGAACCCAAAGAAAAACATATAGTAATCCTCCTGGATATTGGAAGTAGACACTATCGCTGGGCAAAAATTGGGAACTTGAGGGTGGGGCGAGACTGGGCCAAGGGAAGATGGGGAGAGAAAAGCGTGAAGGGGAGAATGGGGGGAGCTCGGAGGAATGGGATGCTTGGGATACAGGAAGGGTGGATATGGGAGCAGGGAAGCATATATCTTAATTTAGGGAGCCATCTGAGGGTTGTCAAGAGACTTGACTCTAGAGGGGTTCCCGGGTTTCCAGGGAGACACCCCCAGCTACTTCCTTGGGCAGCTGAGGAGAGGGAGCCTGAAAAGGCCAGTTCCTATAGCCATACTGATGAATTTCTTGCATATCACCATAGAACCTCCACCTGGTGATAGATGAGGAAAATGACTGAGCCCCACACTGGAGCACTGGACTGAGCTCCCAAGGTCCTGATGAGGAGCAGAAGGAGGGAGAACATGAGAAAGAAAGTCAGGACCGTGAGGGGTGCATTCACCCATGGAGAAGGTGGGACAGAACTAACCGGAGATCACCAACTCCAGTTGGAATGGGACTGATGGAACATGAGACCAAACCGGACTCTCTGAGTGTGGCCGACGGTGGAGGCTGACTGAGAAGCCAAGGACAATGGCGCTGGGCTCTGATTCTTCTGCATGGATGGGCTCTGTGGGAGCCTTCTCAGCTTGGTTGATCACCTTCCTGGACCTGGGGGGAGTTGGGAGGACCTTGGTCTTAACATAGTGTAGGGAACCCTGATGGCTCCTTGGCCTGGAGAGGGAGGGAGGGGGGATATGGGTGGAGGGAAGTGGTGGGAAGGGAGAGGAGGAGGGGAGGAGATGGAAATTTTTAAATATAAAAAAAAACCATATAATAAAAGAAATGGAAAAAATCAATGTAATTTGTTGTATTGAAAAAATACCTTTAAACATGAAGACCTCAATAGAGACATAAAAGATACTTGATAAAATATAACATCTAATCCTAATTTTTTAACATTCATTATAGTAGGAAAAAATTTTCAATTTTATAATGAGGAACATGTATGTAGGAAATCTCAATATAATACCATAATTAATGTTGAAGAGCTAAATGCTTTTTACCTAAAATTAGAATCAAGGAATATTTTTAATGTCCACTCAACAACGTAATTAAGATTTGCTCCATATAATGAGGCAAGATGATATAAAAGATATTCTAACCAGAAAAAATAAGCAGAACTGTTTCTATTTGAGGACTGCATGATTATCTATGTAGAACAATCCTACAGGTTCTACATAAGAACTGCTATAATTAATGAATCATTGAGAAATGCAATATTAATATATAAAATAATTATATATCTAGCAACTAACGACTAAAAATTGAAATTTCTCCAGGTGGTGGTGGGGCATGCCTTTAATCCCAATATTTATGAGAAAGACATGGAATCCCTCAAATCAGACAGTCTATCTAAGCAACATCTGCTGATCCTCATCTCATGGAGAATGTAAATCTGAAAAACCAAATATGCTTGGGATGCTGCACAAAGTCCCATGAAAAGAATTAGGGACACAAACTGGTAACATACTAAGAGATTATTTATGCTTTCACAGTGGAGACTGAATCCAAGCCCTTGCTCATGCTGGATCACTGAACTATACCCACAGCAGAAAAGTGTTTGGGATTTGTGCTTTGATTTGGAATCATCATTCAACCTAAGTGCTGTGATAAGGGTGTGAGCCACCACATCAAGTTTACAGGAGCAGTTTGGTTTTGCTGCATACAAAATTTCTTGACTGTGAAAAACCCTTCAAGTTGCACAATTCTGCCTGAGTCACTCTTTCTTGGCTACATCTGGCCTGCCTCCTGCCCCTTTTCTCCTGAGCTGCATTTGTTACAGCTGGTCTTTGCTGCGTGGAGTACTCTTTTGCTAGAAATTGTCTTAGCTTGCAGTTGACTCAACATTCTCTCTAGGCTACCAGTCTGAAATTAGACGCTCTGTAAAGATTATTGGGAACCAACACAAGTGATACCATTGCAGAGTCAACACTCCTGGGGGAGTAGAAGCACACTGCTTCCAAAAACAACAAAGGAAGCCAAGCCCAAATCCAATTCTCCTCAAACACACTTGAGAACAACCTCAACACATGCATGTGCATGCACACACACACACTTCACTGAGAGGTAAATCTCTTTGGGAAAGGCTTTTTTGTTCCAGATTACCCAGGATCCTCTACTATTCATCTTACTATTTATATCACACACTCACACATGTTGTACACATTGTGCACAAGCACACTGAGATATGCCCTCCCTTCAGGTAGACAGAAGAGGTGCAGATAACCCAGGACTCTTCCCCACCCCCTTGGAACTAGAACTCTGCCCTTTCGCTAAGTCAGATCCTAGGCATAAGCTCAGCTAGTGTACAGAGTAAGTAGTAAGTAAGGGAAAAGAAGGGTAACTTAGCTGGGCCCTACAGTACCAGTATAATTAAACTGAAAGCGGTATGGAAGACACTGCAGTCCTATAATTGAGGCAAAGGAATGATAGGAATAGCTTCAGTAAGTGAAGCACAAAACACTGGGAAACAGTGAAAGGTCCACCTTGGTGGAAAGACTGCATGAATGACAAGTTCTGATGAGAGCAAAGGCTGATGCATATTCCTTGGAAAAGGAGCACAGTGCTGCATTCAAGAACACAGACTCCAAGCCGGGCGGTGGTGGCGCACGCCTTTAATCCCAGCACTCGGGAGGCAGAGGCAGGCGGATCTCTGTAAGTTCGAGGCCAGCCTGGTCTACAAGAGCTAGGTCCAGGACAGGCTCTAAAAAAGCTGCAGAGAAACCCTGTCTCAAAAAACCAAAAAAAAAAAAAAAAGACTCCTCCTAGACTGCCTCTGGGGTGGATCTTAGCTCCTCTAATCACTTGAGATGTAATCCTGCCAGCTTCTTAAACCTGAGTCTCATTCTCCTCACCTTAAAAGTGGGAGCAGAATAGGGTCATCATGAGAGGGTTGAGGATCCGCGGAGTTCATACACATAACTTGGAACAGTGGCTGCTACAGAGACATACTTGCGGGATGTTCCCTGCTATCACTTCTGAGAAGAGCTGTGCATTGCATCTGAAATGTTTCCCAAAGGCCAGTAGATTAAAGGCTTATGTCCCGGCTTGATACTATCGAGAGGTGGTAAAAACTATAAGACACAGGGCCTGGTGGGAGGCCTTCCAGTCACTGGGGGAAGAGATAAATGACCCACCCCTCTCCCTCTCCACCCCCATCCCTCTCATTTATTCTTAGCCCTGAGGCAAATAACTACTCTGCCTTCTGCTCTCTGCCTCAATGTATTGCCAGAGGTCCTAAAGTAAGAAAACCAATTGACTCTGGAGTGAAGCTTTCAAAACCATAATCCACAATACATATTTTCTCTTTATATATCAAATATTTCAATTTTGTGTTATACTAATTGAAGGTAATTAATATATGGGGATGAAGTGTAAAGGGTTTTTGAAGGCCATTATGGGATAATGTGCAACCAAATCCTTTGGTGTCTTCAATCTCTCTGCCATCCTTCTCCATGACATTAGCTACATAAGGGCATCATTGTTCCTTAATTGGAGACTCCCATCTGCCTCAAGTTGTAGTATTCATCCTACCCTGCACTCTGGAACTCAACCTCAGTTCACTCTCACCAGCAGCTTAGTCCTGACCTCAGGACCTAGGTTTTTCCCGCTATTAACTTTGTTCTTTATTTCACATGATTTAGTAAACAATAATGTATAGCAGTTAATGTTTTACCTTTTGTGTGATTGCATGCTATTTGTGCATATTTGTGTGTATGCATGTGCACATGTGGGGTGGAGATATATATGAATGCATGGGTACATCTGCCTGTAGAATTTTCTAGAAGACAACTTTAAGTGTCATTCCTCAGGTGCCAGCACCTTTCTGTTTGTTGGAGACGGGTTCTCCCTCTGGCCTGAAACTCACCAAAAAAGCTAGGCTCCCTGGACAGTAAGCTTCAGGGTTCTGCATGCCTGTGCTTCCAAAGCATTGGGGTTACAAGTCTGTGTCACCCTACCTAGTTTTTTTGGTTGTTGTTTTACAAAGATTCTGCAGTTTCAAATCAGGTCTTCTTAAATGGAAACAACTTTATCCACTTCCCTATCTCCACAGCCTTTCCTTTCTTGTATATATTCATAACACAAACGAAACTCTTGTTAAGGCACACTATCTACTTTGCTCAGAATCACTCCCGCTGCCCATTCCCAGCTCTCTCCTCGCTAGTCTTCTTCTTCCCAAATAATCCCCCTTCTCACTTTCATGTTATCCATGGAAATAAAATATAAGTTCCATGCATGACAGAGAACATGCAATACTTAATAGGATGATAACCACTGCCATGCAGTTTATTCAGTCTAGTTCTCCAAACGATTCCATGACACGGGTATCCCAGTGACCCAGGTACCCCAGTGACCCTTCCTCACTAATTGTCATAACCTTTTCCCTTCCTCTAAAGCTGGTGCTGGTACTCTTATAGCCCCAGACTCCACCAAGAACTAGACCACTGCCTTATCCTCATCAGCCCTCTATTCCAGTCTAGCAATGAGTCCTTACTACAGCCAGTCCAATTTCCATTAGGCTGACCAAATTCAAGCCTGGTTGTACCTTTAGAGCATGTCTCTAGATTCCTGGAATGATGGTTCACTCACCTGTCAAGACGTCTGTGCTCCTTGTGCTTACCACCTGACACAGTAAATATGTCAGGATTACCACTTGCCAAGCCCCATTGTGCCATGCTCTGCCTGTTGGATTATAATTAGTTCTCTTGCAAGCGCTGTACAGGTCTCTAGGCTTTGCTGTTGGCCTTGGTGAGAACGAAGGTAAAAGTACATCACGCAGGTCAACATTACCGTGCTAAAGAGATTGAACTTGATTCGAGATTTCAGTTTTCTCTGGGGCTTTTGGTAGCTCACTGTAGCAAAAATCGAAGATTTGTAGCAAGCACTTTTAATTTACCTGGATATTTACTAATTTATGCCTCTGTGTTTTATAAAGACACAACAACAGTAATGTTATGCACATGAGTGCACAAATATATTAAACAGTAAGTTAAAAATGGCAATCCACATCTATGGGTTCTGCATCCTCAGATACAAATAATCAAGAACTGAAAATACTCGGGGCTATGGGTGTGTATTAAATATGCACAAATATATTTCTTGTTACTACTCCCCTAAATAATACTGTATGGAAACAGTCACCCCCAGATTAAGATCGCACCTGTTCCAGTGGCTGGAAGGCTTAGGTGAGACCTTTTGTATCACCAACCTTGGTGGCAGAGGGACAGTGTCTGCTACTAATCCCACAGATTTGACTAACACATCCCAAAATTTAGAAAGTCCGTGCCAAAGCTGCGGAGAGGGAGCCTGAAAAGGCCAGTTCCTATAGCCATACTGATGAATTTCTTGCATATCACCATAGAACCTCCACCTGGCGATAGATGAGGAAAATGACAGAGCCCCACACTGGAGCACCGGACTGAGCTCCCAAGGTCCTGATGAGGAGCAGAAGGAGGGAGAACATGAGAAAGAAAGTCAGGACCGTGAGGGGTGCGTTCACCTATGGAGACGATGGGACAGAACTAACGGGAGATCACCAACTCCAGTTGGAATGGGACTGATGGAACATAGGACCAAACCGGACTCTCTGAATGTGGCCAACGGTGGAGGCTGACTGAGAAGCCAAGGACAAAGGCGCTGGGCTTTGATTCTTCTGCATGGACGGGCTCTGTGGGAGCCTTCTCAGCTTGGTTGATCACCTTCCTGGACCTGGGGGGAGTTGGGAGGACCTTGGTCTAAATATAGAGTAGGGAACCCTGATGGCTCCTTGGCCTGGAGAGGGAGGGAGGGGGTATGAGGGGAGGGGAGGGGAGGGGAGGGGGAGGAGGAGGGGAGGAGATGGAAATTTTTAAATATAAAAAAATAAACCATAAAAAATAAAGAAAAAGAAAGTCCGTGCCAAGAGACCCAGTCCACTGCAGTGGATGCAGTTTGGATGTTTATCAGCACGAAATGTGCCAGAGGCTTGGGTACACCTGTGACACTGCACAGACCCTCTAAAGCACAATCTAGCTCATCGTCGACTTAGGTGATAAAGAGTTTGTTTTTGTCATCACAAGAGCCCCACTCTGGACAGATAAACGTGGTGCAAAGCCTCATTCTCTAAGGTAGGACACACCTAAGACTTTCCTCAAGAGCAGGGGACTGGTGAAGTATAATAATGGGAAAATCCTAATAGCCTAAATTCCCAAGCCTGACTGTGGGTAGAGCCTCTAGAACAGCTTCAGTGGCACAGAGAATGGTATGTCTCCTATAATTTTATTGTACCCATCATCACTTGTAGCTGACCTTGAGCCATAAATTCATTTCAGGAATAGGACGCCTATAGCATCTTGGGCCTGGGTCCTACTCCAATAGTATGCTGGTTTTGGGAAGTAACAGTTCACAGTGTGACACAGCCTGCCTGTGTTGGTGGTCTGTTCACTCACAGTGATCCTGGCAGAATACCACGGTGCCTGACCATAGATATATGACTATAGATGAGAAACCTGACCCTATTGGTGCTTCCAGTCAATGCCTGTGTGTACTGATTACTTTCTGAGCAACACACCCACTATGGGTTTGGAAAAAAATCTGGGTGTGGCTTGCCCTCTAGTGGTAAAAGTGGGGATAACATGCACAAAGAGGACTACTGGCCAAACTGTAACTTGATGGCCTCTAGTGACAACATAATAGAAGTGACAACAGACTCAAAGGCCACTAATGTAAGCTTCCCCGAATAGACAGGCACAGATAAAACCCGGTTTAGTAACAAGTTTTTCCTTTTTTATTTATTGAAAAAGAAAACAATCTTTTTTCATTATACATACCAATCCAAGTTCCCACTCTCACCCCTCCTCCCATTCCCTCCACATATCCTACCTCATATCCCCCCACCCATATCCAGTCCTCAGAGAGGGTAACATACATTGCTTTGGGGAAGGTCCAAGGCCCTCCCTACTATATCTAGGCTGATCAAGGTATTCATCCAAAAAGAACAGGTCCCCCAAAAGCCAGTACATGCAATAGGGATAAATCCTGGTACCACTGCCAGTGGCCCCTCAGGCTACCCCAGCCATGCAACTGTCAACCACATTCAGAGGAGCTAGTTTGGTCCTATGCTTGTTCCTTCCCAGTCTGGATGGTGTTAGTGAGCTCCCACTAGCTCAGGTAGACTGTTCCGGTGCATGTACCCATCATGGTCTTGACCTTTTTGTTCATATTCTCCCTCCTCCCACTCTTCAACTAGACTTTGGGAGCTCAGCCCAGTGCTCCAATGCGGGTCTCTGCCCGCATCAGTTACTGAATGAAGGTTCTATGGTGATATTTAAGACACTCATTAGTCTGACTGTAGATCGTCAAACCAATCCTGTACAATACAGGAACTTCCATAGGCATCACCATCCCTGACATCAAGCTCTATTACAGAGCTACAGTAATGAAAATAGCTTGGTACTGGCATAAAAACAGAGAGGATGACCACTGGAACTGAATAGAAAACCTGGATATTAACCCACATACCTATAAACACCTGATTTTTGACAAAGAAGCTAAAAATTATACAATGGAAAAAGAAGGCATCTTCAACAAATAGTGCTGACATGACTGGATATCAACATGTAGAAGAATTAAAATACATCCATATCTATCCCAATGCACAAAACTCAAGTCCAAATGGATCAAAGACCTCAATATAAATCCAACCACACAGAACCTGATAGCAAAGAAAGTGGGAAGTAGTCTTCAATGCATGAGCACAGGAGACTACTTCCTAAATATAACCCAAGTAGCACAGACACTGAGAGCAATAATAAATACATGGAACTTTCTAAAATCGAGAAGCTTCTGTAAAGCAAAGGAAACAGTCAATAAGACAAAAAGCAGCCTACTGAATGGGAAAAGATCCTCACCAACTCCACATCAGACAAAGGACTGCTCTCCAAAATATAGTAACAAGTTTTTCAACGCACAGATAACATCACACACACTAAGTACCAAAAAATTATGGAGAACCACAACCTTACTTCGTTAAAATAAAGAGGCTGAAACTGACCACACAGTACAGGAGATCTCTTGGGTAAAGAATTTCAAACAGCTTTCAAAAAAAAAACCTCAATAAACTAGAAGAAAACAAAGAAATTATTCAATACCTTAAGAGGGAAACTTCATAAAGATATGGAAGTTATTAGTAAAATGAAACAGAATTCTTGAGTTAAGGAATAGACTCCGTGAAATTTAAAATGAGAAAGAAGATATCAAAAGCAGAACAGATCAAAAACAAGGAAAATTAGCAAGCTGTAAGACAGGCTACTAAAAATGTACAGTTTGAAGATAAAAAAGAAAAGGAATGATGAGAAATGAAGAACGTTTACAGAATTTGGGGGAATCTTTAGAGGACAAATAATTAGTATGGTGCGTTATCTTCGTTTTCAACTGGACTGAAATTGCACAGGAGATACAAGGTGTATCCTCGAGGAGATTTATATACAGGTTTTACTAAGGAGGAAAGATCTATTCTGAGTGTAGGTGGCATCATCCCATAAACTAGGGTCCTTGATTGAATAAAAAAGAGAAAGGGGAAAGGCAGAAGAACATTAGCATTCATCACTCACTGCTTCCTCACTGCAGACACTGCCATGGCTTCCCACTGAGATGGACAATTCCCTTTTTTTAAACCTATTTCCCCTATGTTCTTTCTGTTGGGTATTTTATTGTAGCAATGAGAAAAGTAACTCATGCAATTTAGAGATGGAGTTTCCAAAACAATTCGAAAATGCCAAAGATGTAAAAAGCATACTGAAAAAAATAATAATAGAATATTTCCCAAGCCTACAGAAGGACACAAATATCCAGGTACAAAAAAAAAAGTCGATATGGTCAACAGCCATATTTTATTCAACCAACTCTGCCATAAAATATTTTTAATAAATGATAAAACATTGAAAACATGATTCCCAAGACTACACAAGAAAAGAAACAAATGGCACATATGAGTCTCTGTTCTTTTCAGTGTAACGGTATAGACCAAGAGATAGTGGGATGAGGTTTTCCCAATACTGAGATAAAAAGAACAGGAGCCAAGAATACTATCCAGCAAAGCTGTCCTTGAAAATGCAAATGAGATGAGGACATTCCCAAACAAACAAAAACTTACATAACAGATCCACACCAGATCTGCCCTACAAGAAATGCTTAAGGAAGTTCTTCAAACTGAAAGAAAAAGATATTAATGAGGAAGAAGAAAACGTGGGAAGGGATAAAACTGAGTGGCCGGAGTGTGTACACAGTCATAATATGTTAATATTAGAATTATGTGTAAACCATACATGCACATACTGTAGAGATAAGAACAATTAAAAAGACTATGAGCTTCATTAAATATTAAGAGGCAGTGAATAGTGAAAGATATGAAACAGCACATGAAAGTCAAAGTGAGGGAAGAGGAGGAAAAGTGTCTATTAGGACATGGACCCTGTTTTTCTGACCTTCTTTGTAATCATATTAAGTTACTACCATTTCAAATAGCTTTGCTTTAATGAAAAAGTTTTTTTATAACCCTCATGACAACCACAAACAAAAGTTTATCACAGAAAAGCAAAACACAATAAGCAAAGAAGCATCACACACACCGTTAGAGTAAATCACTAAATCATCAAAGTTGACTACAAGAGACTGAGGAGGAAATAAAAAGAAAAGCAGAACAAAACTTGAAAACAAGAGAAAATAGGTGGGATAATTAGCTTGAATGCAAATTGATTAAATCCTCCAATTAAAAGATATAGAATGATTTACTAGCATTTAAAAAAATCCGTGACCTACTTTACAAAAGCACACTTTATTTCTAAAGACAGAGACTGAAGTGAAAGTATGGAATAAGAGAGTCCATGTCAATTGAGTTGGAGCGACGGCTCTGCAGTTAAGAGCACTTGGTGCTCTGCAGAGGACTAGAATTCAGTTCCCGGGACTCACATCTGGTAGCTGACAACTTCCTATAACCCCTGTTCAAGGGAATCTAACACATTCTTCTGGCCTTTTTGGGAATACACACACACACACACACACACATACAGAGCCTTCAGTCCCCCACACACATACACACATGCAAAAATAGTAAAAATAAATCTTTTGTAAAATAATGATACTATTATTACATGTAATTGGAAACCTTGTCACTCTTTATTTACTTTGATTTAAGGACTCTTTTACGTGGTTCTGAAACCATGTAAACACAAACAAAAAATGGACTCAGCAGGTTGTATTTATATGTTTGTGCATTGTGTGTATGTATATATATTTATAGTCAAATCTGAAAACATGTACAAACAAGCAACACTACATAGACTCAGTATGTTATATTTATATACTTACACATACATACATATGAACACACATAACATTAATAATCAAAGAAAAATTGGAAACTAGACCATGAAATTAAGATGGAGTAACAGGAGAGGACTTGGAAAGGACACAGAAGGGGTTGGAAGGAGAAAAGCGAAAAGGGAAAATGATGTGATTATATTTACAATTAAAATAGAAAAATATTTTATATTTTTATTGTGAATCTAGCACTTAATTGCTGAGACATCTTTCAGCCCTAGAGAAATATTTTAAACAAGAAAAACATCAAATTTTCAATATTGTCAAAAAACCATGATACATTATAGCAACCATTTATATGGCACTTACCTTTTCTTATGTATTATAATTAATCTGCAGATTGTGAGAGAATTACATATATTTGATGGGAAGACTTCCATTTAACATAAGGGACTTGATCATCCACAGATTTTCTATCCATGGGAGGCCCTAGAACCGATCGCCCACAGATACTCAAGGAGAGCTGTTAATAGGTGTTCTGGCTTATTTTCCCACAGTAGCTGTGCATCTTAGAGATGCCACAGTGGAAGCGTAAAGTAGAACAGGGCTTGGAAAAGGCAAACGTGGAGACCTACAGAAACACTTCCATAGTGATTTAAGTAATAAGCGATGGTGGCCTGGGCTCAGGCTTGTGGTTAAAGCAATGAAATAGACACAGAGCAAAATATGAATAAACCACATGAGCAGTTCACAGTCTGTTGTGAAAGACAAATTGGCAATGTCATACAACCTGTGATAAAGTGCTGATCATCTCTATTCTTAGTTGTGGACAAGAGGGGAACCTGCAGTATCTGTGCTTTAGAAGATATGTGTCCCTGAACCATATACGTAACAGTTTTTGTGGAGACGCTTGTAGTTGCCTCTGTTGCTCCAAATCTGGAAGTCACCATTTTAACAAGTTTGCTCTAGAACCCCGAATACCCACTGCACAGCAACTGCTGTTCAGGCAATGACTTTTAAATTTCCTAGTCTATGTTAAAACAGAAGAAAACCAGGCCAAAATGCCACCCAGGTTTGGGATTTGCACCTTTGCCAACCATGAAGATTGAACTACCTTGGCATAAAGGAAGGATTTGGACAGTGATAATGCACAGAAAAGGAAAATGGCAAATTGTCAAATTAACGTTTTTACATATGTAGATGTTTACATAATGAAGAATTAGTTCTAAAAGATGAAACTCATCAATCTTATTGTTTCCACTTTGTTCCCCAATCCCTGGTTCTGAAAGTCTTCATTAATTATCAGTGCTGTCTGTCTGTAACTGGAAGTTTCTCTGTTGCCTCCCCCTCAGTCCCCACCAGTTCCAGAACAACGACTCTGAGATTTAATATTAATTACAAACTGTTTGGCCTTTTATCTCAGCCTTATTAACTAGCTCTTACAACTAAATTAACCCATTTCTAATAGTCCTAATTCTTACCATAAGGCTCGTGACTTGTTACCCAACATCTTGCTTCCACAGCAGCTGCTGGCATCTCTCCAACTCTGCCTTCTTTTCCCAGTCTCCCTGCTTGGATTTCCCACCTAGCTATATTCTGCCCTGTCATAGGCCAAAGCAGCTTCTCTATTAACCAACAGAAATAAAATAAATTCACACACGGGGTGCTGGTGGCACATGCCTTTAATCCGAAGACTCAGGAGGCAGAGACAGGTGGATCTTGGTGAGTTCGAGGCCAACCCGGTCTACAGAGCGAGTTCCAGAACAGGCTCCAAAGCTACACAGAGAAACCCTGTCTCAAAAAAAAAAAATAAAAATAAATAAATAAGTCTTTAAAAACTAAAAAGAAAATCATGCAATTTGCCCCCAGTCACTCTGTTAGGAAACAACAGTACAACTTGAATTCTAGAATACTCTCCCATAAAAGTGAAGAGCACACATTGTACTCTTCATCATTATGCTATACTGCTTCCTGAAACAGAGTCAAGAAACAAGAGCCCATACACTGAAGAAATCATTAGTATTTGTCATTGACTTTTCCTTTTCTCTCATATCTAATACGAAAGTCTTGTCTAACACATATTCACAACACATATACCCCATAGCTTTCTCTAAATACCATCATCCTTGGTCCATGTCACCATTATCTTTTGCCTGGATTATTCCAATAGCTTTACAAATTGGTCTTCTGTCTCTGGTCTTACTCTATTAACAACTCATTCTTCACAAAGTGAACAGAGTGATCATTTTCAAAAATATATACAACATTAGTGCATAAAGTTCACTAATGACATCCTATTGTTTTCAGAATAGCATATAAATTATTTCCAGAGTCTATTAGAGTTCTTGTTTAGGTAGCCCCTGTACACCATTCTGATACCATTCCCTTCCCATTCAATAACCCTAACCCTAACCCTAACCCTAACCCTAACCCTAACCCTAACCCTAACCCTAACCGTAGCACTTATTTCTATTTCAGGCCCATTTCACAAATTTTCCCGCAATAGAAAATACATCTACCCCAGATGTTTGAATGGCACATTCTTTCTTGTTAATCAAGTTTCTGACCAAATGAAACCTCTTTAGTAATGCCATCTTTTATTATACAGAGTAAATTAGTCTAAGTATGTGCATATATACAGTACATTATATGTCATTTTATCACACACACCTGCTACATTTACTTTATAACTAGCACGTGAAATTGTCTTTTACGTGTTTATTATATATCACCACTACCAGAATGCTGAGTTCATCACTAAAGGATGGATTTTAGTTTTTTCACTAATTATCAAATATAAAAACAATAAACAAAATAAGTTGGGGGCAGGAATAATGGATACCAGACATATTTTAAAAGTCAGATTCCTGGTTTATGCTACCAACATTAGAAGAGTATAAAGATCCTGGCCTAACTAAGAGCCTCGGATGCTTCTGTGAGCCTAAAGCAATGAAATTCTAAGTTACTAGAAATTTGTGTGGCACTTGACCCGTATGTCGTGCATTCTCTCTGCCTCATCTCCAGGTTACATCTGTTTCCATAACCTCTTTACCATCCCTTTGCTTTACTCCCCTGTACTGATGCGTGAGGCACTTCTAGGGTTGTTTTTTTTTTAATTTTTAAAATTTAATTTTTAATTAAGAGTTTCTTAAGTCTTCTCAGAGACCATGAATCTAAGGTAGTTTCTGAACATGTCCAAAAATCTGTTGCCAGCCTACTCCTTTATTCTCCCAAATCTTATTGATTAATTCTCTAGTTAAACAGACCACATAACTCAGAGGATTGACCAAGATAATTGCTATAAAGATGCCAGACATTCTGAATGTCAGAAAAATGTTCCCTTCTCTCTCATTTAAGGCAGGATACACAAAATCAACCTTAAAATTTGAAAATGGATTACTAGGTCTGCTATAATGCCACAGACTTAAAATTCTATCCCAGGTTTTAACATTGAAATTAAAGTAATAGATGGCATACGGTAAATTCCCATGCTCACTTTCTGCTGAGTTGACATCAAATCAATCCAATAAGCCCAGTCACTGTAAGGGAAATAAAAAGTCAACACATGTACTGTAACTGCAGTTTTTCATTCCACAGATACACAAAGAACTTTCAAAAATTATTGGCTTATTGAAGAATCTAAGCCAATATACACAACTGTCCCTACCGGGTGAGAGTCACAGTTCAAATTCAACCTCAAGGCTATAGACTGTATTCTGACATTAAACCCATGAATGTTTGACTCACTGTTACTGACAGTTTAGGGCAGCTGCTCAGCACCTTTTACGCTTCATCTGTTCAGATATCTGAGAAAGTTCGCATATGCTTCTGAATAAATTCTATTTTGTGCTGACTTCAAAAAACTCACCTCTACCCTCTTCTATATATTTCTATATCTAGTCATAGTTGCTGAGAGCTATGTCACTCTCCCATCTGCTGTTCCCTTGTGGCAGTCCTCACATCATTCTGCACCTAGGAGGATACTGTATAAATGAGTCTCTGTTCAGCAAGGCAGATTATACACAGTATCACGCCATCCTTTCCCTTCTGCACCCCACATTTCTGTGCTTTGTTTTCCAGGTGTGTCACCTGGGCTACTTTTCCCAGTACTGAAAGACATTCACTCATTCATGAAGGATTCCTAGACAATTGATCCCAGGACTATGACTGATGAATGTGCTTTCAAATGCTATGCAGCTGCCCTGTGCCTCTTCCCTTGCATGGCAACCAGTGAGCTGCTTGCTATGCTTCAAGTAGCTCAGATTGGAAATGGACCCAATGAATACAATAACTCAGCATACCCTATTAACTAAAACTGTGTGAGCACAGGAGACCAAAGGAAATGCTCCTGTATGTTCAAGTCAGGTAACACGACTTTCATTAGTTGCCTGCATTTTTAAATGTGTAACTAGATGGTGTGGAAAAAAATAATGTACAATAGGGGCAAAAGCAGGGGAAAGGGTTGTATTAGACTCTTTGATACTTCCTGGGGATTATCAGCACCAAACTTTAAGTCTATTAAGGGCTTATCCATGATTTCAATCCAGAACTATTACTAAGGACTTCAATTTTCAAAAATCCAAGCCACAAACTGAACTTAAGGGTCATTTTACTATCCACAACCTTCTTGAGGAGGAATCAGATTAAAGAAATGGAAAAGGCCCCAATATGTTTTCAGAACTGAGACTGTGAGTAAGCTTGAATCAGTTAGAACCAACAAAAAGATAAGAGGCAGAAATCGTCCAGTGGGAATTCAGCAAGGGACCAGCAGAGGATTTGGGAATAAACGGAAGGAGAGGGTTTTCTTTACCAGTTTGCCAACTTCCTCCGAAAATATTCTCTGAGATAGAAGAGCATGGACCTCTTCCAGTTTTCTTAAAAGGAGTCTGCTCTCCTTTGCTTGTGGAAGCTAAGTTATATGCTAATAGAAAATGTGTCACTTGAAAATATGAGGTAAAACATTAAGCAATTATTTTTAAGTAATTCAGCATGAGTTTGAATCAGGTGAGGGCCATGGAGGTGCCCTGAAAGAGAACCCAGTACTTTGCCTACCATAAATTCAAAACTTTTTTTTCTAACTTTCTAAGCATAAACATCTTCATATTAAGCCCACAGGGGAAAAACAACTACCAGAAGAAAAAAATTACCCATCAGCCTGAGTTCTGTAAGTTTAAAGCAGCTTATAGTGACAATGAAATGATATTTGCAGCGACCATAGGAGACTCTTTTGCTGCACAGTTTCAGAAAAGGTAAGATACAAAGATATAAAGTTTATACACACTAAGGCAGTAAAAAAAGCACATGGAGCTGCAAGTCCCAAGGCTTGAGAGCTGCTAAGTATACGCAAAAGGAGAGGGCCCTTATATAGCCATGTCAGAAAACTATAAATGGAATCAAGATTACAGATGGAGGTAAGTACGGAATCTGAAAAAGTCCTAACAACTTACCTGCAGCTAAGAAAAGAGGAGACAGTGGTCATGATATGGATCTAAAATTTACAGTAGATTAAACAGGCAGATAGAGGATGGCATGGCAGGGCAAAGACACATCACTGCAGATCACATCAAATGAACAAAGAAAGAGAGACGCCAAAGTCATCACCTGCCGTGGGATACTCCTTCTGTGCACTGTGAATGTATATTCCTCTTGTTGGTTAGTGGAGAAGCTGCTTTGGCCTTTAGAAAGGCAGGATAGGGCCAGGTGGGAAAACAAAACTGAGAATGCAGAGAGGAAGAGAGGTGGTGTAGAGGGAGAGACGAGACGAGCCAGCTATGGGAAAGCAAGATGTGTTAGAAAACAGGCAAAGCCACAAAGCCAGTGGCAAAATGAAGTTTAATAGAAATGAGTTCGTTTAAGTTAAGAGAGCTCTCTACTAATAAACCTGAGCTATAGGCCAAACATTCTGCAACCGTTACTAGCTTTGTGTGATTATTTGGAACCGAGCAGCCAGGACAAAAGAAAAGCTCCATCTCCATTTATAATCGCCATTGAATGCATGTAATGAAAATGTCATGATGACCAGTATTCTGTACAACTAATGCATGATAATTTTTAGACATGGTTGGCAGAAGTCACAAAAGGGACTAATGAACAAACCTGGCTGCTTAGCTGATTTGTCCCATTTACTTCCTCTTCTATTTCTCAGAGAGCCTATGTGATAGGAGTTCCCAATATTGACTGGGCCTTCAGAAGCAGCTCTTCTTGAAAGCCCAAGCCACACCGCATACTAACTTAAAGAGGATTTGTAGAATGAAGTCTTGAAGGCAACATTTTCTGAAGTTGCCTGAGTAGTTGTGACGATGAGTGAGGGTTGAGAACCACTGCATTAAGGTTCCAAGCAGCTGTAAGTGATTACTACATAAAAGCTTCTGAGTAAATGGGAATGTTATCAGAGACTTAAGGAATAAGCAGTCTTTAGGCTGCAGATGGAAGACATTTGGCAATGCGGGATATCATGGAGATTATGGATTTTACCATGCAGAAAGGGTTGTCCAATCCAATCCACCTGCAGTGGAATGAGAGTCACTGTGCATCTGTACAAGTTGGGCAAGTCAAAGAAACAGAATGTGAAGGCCCGGAAATCAGGACCAGCAAAATTAATCTGCCCAGTATCATAAACAGTTCAAATGAAGAATCTCTATTTTTGATAGAGAATCTCAAGATCTTGATATTTTGCTCATTCCCATGTGCTCCCTGTCTCTCTGCCACTGATGTCCTAAAAATTCCTTTTGAAGAAGTCCAAAATGGTTTCTGGTTAAACAAGGTATGCATCGTTTCCCCCATTTGGAGAAGATAGGTAATGTAGATGTTCTGTTCTCAAAGCTTATAGACCCTGTGTTCTTCAGAGATTAGGAAATGATACATCTGAAATGATCAAATAGCTGGGCTCTTCTTCCTTGGCTTCTTAGAAAACGCCGATGTTCCGAAACTGACGTTTGAAGGACTGAAGCTCAAAGAACCCCAAATTTCTCTCTCAATGCATTTCACAATAGATACTTTATTTCCTGGCCCCGAAGAACAAAAACTAAAGGGTATAAATTCTCCCAATTTCTTGGATCCCTTGCCACATACTTTTCTATGGTTATACCTATCTTGCATGTTACAGAAGAAAAAGGATAATTCTAACACAAGACAAGCCTTAATGTGGAGTGCAGCGTTCACTATTTAGCCTTAACCTCTTGCATTTTGTTGGCTTATTCTCCTCCACACATTTAAAAAATCTGCAAATTTGTCATATTAAGCAAATAAGCAAAGTCTTCTCAATGGTCGATATGTAGCAGCTCCACTCTTCACTACCAGCTCTTTCTTTAACCTATAGCCTGACTTTGATTGTTCTCCTGAAGTCACCAAATTCCTCTTGCTTCCAATCCGACAAACCCTTCTCAGTTCTTAGCCTCCCCTTTAATTCTTTGCTTCTTCACCTGGAAAACATGAATGATAACAGCAGCCTACCTACGAAAATTAGATGGAATATGGAGCATAGCATGTTATGATGGCTATTCTTGGCTGTCAACTTGATTACATCGGGAACTAACGAGAAACCAAAAATGGAGGGCACACCTATGAGGGGTTTTTGCTTAATTTGAAGTGAGAAGATCTACTTCTAATCTGGGACTTTGCTGTAGGTAAACAAACCTTTTATTTGGATCTTTTGAGCTGGGAAACCTCACCTCTAATGTGAAGCATGTTTTCTGTTGGAAACCTATATAAAAGACGGAGAAAGAAAGCTTTGGCTCTTTGCCTGCTTGCTCTTGCCTCACTAGCAAGCTATTCTTTCACTGGCATTAGAATGTACTTGTTTGGGAATCCAGCATACACTGAAGACCACCTGAGACATCCAGACGTGTAGACTGAGCAGCTACCGGATTCTTAGACTTTCTATTCATAGGCAGCCATTGTTGAATTAGCTGGACCACAGCCTGTAAGTCGTTCTAATAAATCCCCTTTATGTATGTATATAGAGAGAGATTCATTATATAAGTTCTATTACTCTAGAGAATCCTAATCCACATGCTCATCAAAGAGCCTATATCACATAGTCAGCACTCAATAATTGTTCATTATGGCTACTATATATAATAATTATTGCTAATAAACCATAACCCAAACAAAACTAGGTGATTTCAAATCTATTTAAGTTTGTTTCTTCCCCCTGTATTCATTCAACAAATGAGTTAGGGCTTTATCTTCAAATCTAGAAACCCAAGATCTTCTTGGCCTCTTATCAGTCTTATCCCAGTCTCCTCCTCTTTCTGCTACTGATGTCACCATTGAGATAAATAACTTTCGTTCCCTTCAGCCCTGAACTTTGCCTCTTGCTGACATGTTCCAGCTACTGTCCCAGCCACTTCTGCAACTTCATACAACTTTCTTACCTTCTTCACAAAACTCACCAGCCCCTCCCTCCTGAACAATCTGTTTAAATGTGCCTCTATGGTCTGGACCAAAAGGGAGCACATTCTACATACACCACCTGCCTTCATTTAATGTTTATTTAATGTCATTTAATTAAAGTATAGTTCCTCGGTCACATATTCTCTGTTGGTTTGTTTCACTATAGAACGCGACTAATACCCAGGCACAAAATAATGGAGGTATCTCATTAAATATTGTGCTCTCTCTGAGTTTTTGAGTGAAAAAAATCAGATTATAGAGTAATTGAATGAGTGTATTAAGGAAATAATGACAGATACTTTGATAGCTATATTCAGAACATGGCAACAAAAAAGAAGCAATGAGATAAGATGGTAGGTGTGAATGGTGGAGGGATTTTTATTTGTCTTTAGAGAACTTGTGAATAGAAAGTAATGAAGAAAAAGAGACTGATGGTATTAGTAAATGAGCTGAAATTGATGGAGTGTGTAGTCCCAGTTCAGGAAGGAATAGAAAAATTAACAATTCACACAGAATACCTGGCTTTAAAAAGAATAGGAATACTTCTTTAGCAGAAATAGGAGAGAAATAACAAGAAACTAAAAATACACAGAAATCCTTACTAGGTGAGGAGAATATAAGAAAAAGCATAAAAAATGTATAAGAAACAAGAAGCAACCGATACTCTCTGATGAATAGCTCTCATCTTCTCATAAAGTACAAGCAAGATCATCTGCTGAGCTTATAGGATTTTAGGATCCAGAGTTTCTACACAGAAATATCTGAAACATCCATTGTAGTGAATATGACGGAGTGTCAACAAGGATGAATGTAATAATTGCTGCCTGAAGCAGAGGTGGCAGGAAGCAGATTGGTAATTTTCATGCCTTCCTTTTGTAATTATCATCACACAGACGCTAGGCTTTCAGGGTAGAGACTGCCACGTTGAACATAGGAAAAATCGTAGAGTATATGGCTGAAGAACATGGGAGTAACCATTAGTGGCATGGTTGGACACAGGGCAGGAAGGTAAGGACAGCTTAAAATAGCATTATGAGAGGAGGCAAGAACGAGGAACTAGAGAACTGACATGAAGCAAAGGGGCAAGATCAGTGTGACTGCAAGTAAGAAATCTGGAAGACTATAAGTGTTGTAGAAAAGTGTACCTCTAAATTTAAGATAACAGAGATGAGATCATTCAAGTATCAGCTGTGCCCAACATATGCTTATAGTTGGTTCATGGGAATGGGAAGAAAATCTGTCACTGGTAAGGGATGTTGTACTGGCCATTTATGTAAATGACCAACACTATTTAAGGTGCTGTGATGGTAAATCTTGATTGTCAACTTGAATGGATCTGAAATCAATAGAAGGCATGCCACTGGAAACGCCTTGATCATGAAGTTGGACGACCTACTCTAAACGTAGGTAGCATCTCAGATAAAAGATCAAATAAAGGTTTGCTCTTGCTTGTCTGCTTTTTATCTCACTGGAAAGTGTACTTCTGCATTACTTTGCATATCAAAACCCAGATTCCCTACGCTTAACAATGGCTGAAGACCAGTGGCTCTCAAGGTCTCAAGGAATTCTCTAGGCCTTTAGCACCAGATTAGGACTGCTGAGGCTCCTAGCCTTGTAACCTGAACAACTACCAGGTTCTCAGCACATCTAATGTGTATTGTTGCACTGCCCAGACAATACTATGTAAGCCAATCTGATAAATCACCTTTAATATGAATTCACTCTATCAATTCTGTTCCTAAGCTGGAAGAAGACAGATGACAGACCTGTGAGGCATGAACAGAAGTAAAAAGATTACTTGTGCAAATGTCCTGGGTGGATTTAGAATGTATAATATTAAGTGAGGTCACCCAATGTCAGAAAGAAAAAAAGACATGTTCTCCCTCATATGTAGATCCTAGTCATGTGTGCATGTTTGCATGTGTGTGTGTGTGTAAAATGTATGTGTTGGTCAAGTATAACATGTGGAAAGGAGAGAAAGAAAAAATATTATGTCTTTTTTTCCAGATTCTTTATAAACTATCTCAAAGTATGCTTTGGAAATTCAGAGAGATTTTATCTATTTTTTGGTAGTGGTTACATCATTTTTTACTTAATGAAAACATAATCACATCATTTCTTTCCTCCTCTCATATCTCTCCCATGTCCGTTCTCACCCCTCCCTTCCAAATTCATGGATTCCTTTTTTAAAAGGTACGAAAGATTATAGAGAACTTATTCGCTAATAGAACGAGACTAAATAAGGAAACAAATAAAATTCAATGTTAGATAGTAAAGACCAAAACCTGTTGGTTATAATGGTGTGTTGGTTAGTTTTTTGTCAACTTGACAGAAGGGAGAGTCATCAAGGAAAGGGAAACCTCAACTGAGGAAAAAAAATGCCTCTATAAAATTGACCAATAGGCAAGTCTGTGGAGCATTTTCTGGATTAATGATTAATGTAGATGTCCTAGTCACTGTGGACTGAACTACCCTCAGGCAGGTGATCCTGAGCTATTTAAGGAAGCGGGCTGTGAAAAACCATGAAAAGCAAGCCAGTAAGCAGCATTCTTCCATGGTCTCTGCTTCAGTTCCTGCCTCCACATTCTTGTTTTGAGCCACTGCCCTGACTTCCCTTCATAATGGGCTATACATGATGCAGTATCATAGCAACAGAAAGAAAACTAAAACATATGATGATGAGGAGGTATGTGTGGGTAGGTATAGCTATATTAGGTGGAATGATTAGGCAAGACTTGTGATCAGTGGTGACCTTTCAACTTGAGAGCTGAAACATAATATGTTTGTTAATGAAATAGCTATGAAGGAAAACTAGGGGAAAGCATTCTGGACATAGGAATAAAAACATAAACTTTTTGTCATAGGAAAAGCTTAATGTGCCAAAGAAATGGGTAGAAGCAACAAGAATGGGTTTAATAAGAGAAGTCATGGTCATGAAAACATGATGTAAGTTGAGATAACAAAAGTGGCAGTCATCAAATTATGCAGGGACTGGAAGGCCATGAAAGGAATTTTGATTTTATTTAATATACAATGGGAAGTTATTAGAGGATTGTTACTGGAACAGAAGAGAAATGATCTGATTTCTACTGCCATTATGGTAAAGCTGAAGGTCTATGAAGGGAGTTTGGAGGCTAAACTTCAAGCTTCTGTAGTAGTCCAGACTATAAAAACGTAATTTAAAGGATGGTGACAATGCTAGAAGCTACAAGAAGTTACCAGCGTCTGGGCAGATTGTTGAGACAAAATAAAACGGCGGAATTGGTAAATTACTAGATATAACAGATACAATAGAGAGATGCTTAAGAAACTGACTAAAGCTACTTAAGATGGGAAAGACTTTGGTAAAGACATGGTTTGGACGTGATGCAATGACAATCACCAATTCTGTCTGGCCCGTATCGTATAAACTAAGACATTCATGTGGAAATATAAAGTAGATTCTTTTAAAAATCTATTAACAAAAATCAATCAAGAGGGACTTCAGAGATGGCTGAGTGGGTGAAGTACTTGCTGAACAAGCATGAGGATCTGAGTTCAGATCCTTAGCACATCTGTTCTGTGTGTCCATGAGCATCTGTACACAGAGCATAGGAAGATGGGCAGGCACAGGTGAATCCCCAGGGTACAATGGCCAGGCAATTAGCTGAATCAGCAAGCTCTAGATTCTGTGAAGAGACCCTTTCTCAGAAAATAATGTGGAGGGCAATTGAGGAAGCCATCCTGATGCCAAACCATGGCCTACATATACAAATGGATGTGTACTCCTTCATATACACATGCACACAAATGAATACATACACCTACATCACACAAACATCCTCACACACACACACACAAAAAAAAAAACAATCATAGGAAAGGTATTATACGTAAGTACATTAGTGACAGTTATGTTTCCCTAAATAATACACAAATAACTTGTGTTTGTCAGCCTGCTAAAATATAAGCTCTGTAAAAGCATCAATCCTGCCTGTCATATTCCTCCCAATTCTAGTGCCAATACTGGTGTCTGGAAAATGGTGGATATCCAATAAATACGCCTAGAAAGAATGGAGAAAGTAAGGAAAGAAATTTGTTCTGTAATCAGGTTGGATTTTAAATGAAAAGACACAGAAGACTAACTTTTTTTCTTAATTAGAATAGAGAATTACTAATGTAGAAAGGTAAATTTATGGAAATTTTGAGGCGGATCATACTTCCTAGAGGTAGAAAAGACTCATTATTATCTCTCCCACTTCCTCCCACACACCAGGAATGATAAGGGCCAGAATGAGTTCTCTTACGGAAAAAGCCCAATAGCCTCCTTTCCTTGAACTAACCTTCCCAGATAGAGAATAACTGTTCTCCAGTCAAGCAAACACAAGTACTTCCACTCCTCTGCTAGAATCTCTAATTTGCATGCATTATTTCAGGGATCAGTAAACTATGGCCCTTGGGCCAAATTCATCCCTGCCTGTTTTTGTATATTCAAAGAAATAAGAATGGTTTTTACATTTTAAAATGATTTTTAAAAATCAAAAGAAGAATATTTCACGAAACATTAGCTATATGAAATTTAAATTTAAGTATCCATAAATAAAGTTGTAACAGCATACAGCCACATTTTCTAATTTACATATTACCCATGGGTGCTTGAGTGCTACAATAGCAGAGTAGAATATTCGTGAGAGGCTATATGGCCCACAATGCTGTAAACATTCACTCCCTGCCCCTTTACATAAAAAAGTACGTAGCTCTCTTTCTTCATAGTTGGATTACATGGTCACCACAAATGTGGGTATGTGTGTAGTACTTGGATGATATTTTCATTCCCATTTTACTGACCAAAAGAAAGGCCATGCTGAAAAAAGTAACAGATGCTAGATTCAAATTCAAGCAATGCAATACCTATAATATATAATATATAATGTCAGCATGCACTAAATGGGTTTTCGCCATGGGTTAAAATCAATACCAAGCAGATTTCCTGCACTCAGTCTTTCACTGGTGTAATCTTTTCTACAACCCAACATGAGAGATACCAGTATCATTCACTTTATGGTTGAGGAAACAAAGACTCAGAAAACCTGAGTAGCCTTTCTAAATCTTTTTTTTTTTTTTACAAGAATTGGAGTTTACTGCTGACTCTGAAAGAACTGAACTTTGGAGTCTATCTACTCAGAAAGTAGGCACGGACTAGCTCAGCCTTTCAAACCACTGAAGACTTTTTTGTTGTTCTTTCTCATACACCCAACTGTGAGTGTATCTGGCGTCTAAGATGGTGACTACATCTAGAATTCATATATGATGAGGAAAATGAAACTGGGCTAGAGTGAAAGGCAGGACAAATTCCCTCCAACATGATGACTCACAATGCATCCGCCGCAATACGAAAAGAAGATTGCCCCTCTAATTTGGCAACACAAAGTTCATCAATAACCTTGATGGGTACTGGTTTAGTACAGTGCTAGAACTGAAAGCAGACTTCACTGGGGCGAACAAATGAGAGAGGCGTGGGGGAAGCAAAAGCAAAATGTTGAAAATTCTTCCAAGAAACGTGGCTACAGGAGAAAGATGAAGAATGCAGTTCTCCAGCAGAGGACTCTGGGTCGGAAAGAATAATTATTAAAGACTGTGAATGATATTTATATGCAAAAGGATTTTCTTAAGATCTTAGAAAGAAAGAAAATATCATCTTTACAAGATTTTTCTACTTTGAAGAACTAAAATTTCTAAGAAGAAATTTTAGAACTACTATGAACTTAGCACGATTCATGGATTTAAGAAATGTGGATCCTGGGAGGATGATTTCATGGGTAAGATCACTATCTTACTCTCCAAGTGTGAGGACCAAAGCCAAGCATGGCTGTGCATGGCTGTAACCTCATTACTGGAGAGCAGACACAGGTGGGTTCCCGGAGCTCCCTGGCCGGCCAGCCTTGCCAAAATCGTAGCCTTGGCTCCTTGTATCCGCTTCCATTTACTGCAAGGGAAGGCTTCTCTGATGGAGGCTGAGAGTTGCCTTTATTTATGGATTTAAAAACAGATAATTTTGATGTGGTTTTGATGCTATATCAATTCAGAAATGTGTCAGCAGTAGAATTCCACAAGGGCCTAAGACCTCCTCGGTCTCAATCACAGGTTTTTCTTGAGAAATGTAATTATTAGCCCTCGGCTCACTCACAGAAGTCGCAGAAGCAACTTATCAAATTCTATAGAAAATCCTATTGAGAACTCAATAGAACTATGTTAATTCTAAAGCTGAATGTGAGGATAATTTAATGTTTTCTGGTATCAAGTCTTATACCCATAGTATATCTACCTGTTCTCAGTGTTCCCCATTGAGAACTTGCAATCTTTTCTTTCCCATTCTTGTCTTCCTTTTATTTTTAGTTGCTGCCAAATGTTTTATTCTTTATTTATATTCTCTAACGTTTCAAATACATGTTCCTAGTGTATAGGAGCACAGTTAATTTCTGTGCGTATTTTGGACTTTGAGAAGATGAGGTGCATGGGTATTGTGCATGCATGTATCTAGCTGACGGTGCATGCACTAATTTGTACACATGCAGAGGACAGAGGTCAATGTCAGTGTCTTTATTAGCGCCTCTCACTGTACTGGAAGCTCGCCATTTTGACCAAGCTGGTTAGCCAATGAGTTCTTGGGATCCACCCACGCACACGTTCCAATAACGAGATTGCAGACATGCACAGTGATGGTTGGCTTTGTACATGGGTGCTGAGAACTAGAACTTGGGTCCTCACATTTGTAGATTAAGTGTTCTTCTCACTATACTACCCACACCCAGCCCCCACATTTCTTAAATCCATGAATGATGATAATTTATTATCAGTTTTATAATTTATTCTTAGATACTTTAGTTCTCTGAAGTAAAAAAATCTTATTAAAATGATATTTTCTTTCTAATTTCCTAATGCTTTTTCTTGGCTTCATGTTATAATGAAAATCTCAAGCACAATACCAAATAAACAGAAATAATAAGAGTGGCATTCTTCTCTTATTTTTTAACTTAAAGGAAATATATTCAATATTTCCCCCATTGAGATTGTATTGTAGGAATTTTAGCGATTTCCAATACCAGGTTACATCGTTTTTCTTTTATTTAGTTTACAAGTACTTTCTGTTTTGAATCATTATAAACACTGAATTTTACTTGATCTTGTTGCACATCAATTAAGATCATCATACATTACTTTCTGTTAGTACAGTAAACTACAGACACTGATTTTTCTAATACTGGGTCAATCTTACCCTTTAGGCTACTTTTGTTCATTCTGAAGAATTGGTTTATACTTTGTTGCATTCAATGTAATGGTATGTTAATGATTTTCAAATTCATACTCATGAACAGTATTGTCCTATCATTCTTATTTCTTTAATTATCCATCTCTAATTTTTTATTACTTAAAAAATACCAATCCAAATTTCTACTCCCTCCCCTTCTCCCACTCCCCTCCCAATCCCTTCATAGACCCTCCCACCCCATTCCCCCTCCAATCCTAAAGGGGCAATGCACCCCGCCCTGTGGAAAATTTTGTTATCAAAATTTTATTGGTTCCACAGAAACAGTTGAAGAATAGAAGTATATGTCCAATATATACCCCCTTTTTTTGAGGCAGGGTCTTACTATGTAAGTTTGGCTCTCTTGAAACGTCATTTGCAGACCAGGCTGGCTCTGAATTACGTTTGTTTGTTTGTTTGTTTGTTTGTTTGTTTGTAAGATGAGATTTCCTATATCATCCAGGCTGGCCTCAGTCTCATCATCCCCTTTTCTCAGCTTCGCAGGCTGCTGAAGTGGTAAAATGCTACGTACACAGCTCTCGCTTGTACTTTATCTAGAATACAATGGTCTGCTACGTGTTTGAACTTTGCTTTAATTTATTTAGGTTTTTCAAGACAGGGTCTCTCTGTGTCGCTCTAGAACTAGCTCTGTAGAGAGAGTCTAGCTTCAAACCCACAGAGATCTGCCTGACTCTGCCTCACGAGTACTGGGACTAAAGGTGTGTGTCACCACCACCCGAAAACATTCTGGACCTAGTTTTCTCACTACAGAGAGGACTGACGCTACTTATTTGACTTCATTCACTTAGAGTACTAGTAATCTTTCACAGTCGCTCTGAGGTAGGAACCTTTGAGATTCCAGCTTCAAGGATTTCCTGGGGGGAAAATGGCTATCTTGGCTCTGGGCTTCAACTTCTGGTCCTCACTCTAGAGTTATTGAAGGAAGCAGAATTCAAGGTCTCTATAGTTGAGAGAACCCCTCAGAGGAAGAGACCATGCGATAGCTAAGTTACACGGGAAGATTTTTCCCATTTTCAGCACCATTTTGGCCACTGTAGAAACCTTCCCTTTGTGCCAGTTCAGCAGCTGGCCATAAGTTCAAAGTGAAAGCTTCTTCCAGCTTCTTAGAGTCAAAAGAATCTGTGAAATCTCAAAGTGAGGCTTACAACAGAATATTTCCTAAATTTATTTGACCACAAAAGCCTTTTCTCTCAGCCAACCTTAAGAAAAAAAATGTTCCATAGATCATAACTTCAGAAATCCTGTGATCAATGATCTGTAAATACTCTCCCACCTCCAGCATGCAATAATTCTGCCTTTTGGTAACTTTAAAGAAACACCATAGGATTACAAGAGACTGAAATTATTGTTATTCACTTTAAATCAGTTTAGTAGTTCTGTCCAGCAATCTTTGACAATTTAAGCACCAAGGGCAGCAAAACATGACAGGGCTTTTAAGGCAATTAGAAGATATAACAGGCCCACTGGCGCAATCATTTTTATGCAGTTAATTTTTATCGAATGTTCAGATTTGTGAAAAAAAAACACAGATAACTAAGCTATGACTTTAACTCTGCTTTCTCTTGGATCTTCACTACAATGATAAGAAGTCCAAAAAGTGAAACTCAGATTGTGGCTGTCGTTAGCGAGATGGCCAAGTGCTAAAATTGCTTGTTGTACAAACCTGAGCTCGCATCCCAAACACTTAAAAAAAGCTGAGTGAGGCTGTGTGCACCTGTTCTAATGTTGTAAAGACAGGTAGATCCCGAGGGTTTCCCCAGACAGTCAGTCTAGCCAAACTTGAGAGCATCAAGTTTGTTGAAAGACTAAGGTGGAGGGTTAGCATAATAGCTCAGTGGTTAAAGGTACTTGCCAGCAAGCCAAAGAACCTGAGTTCACTCGGCCCTAAAACCCACATGATGGAATCATGTCCCAAAAGTTGTCCTCTAACTTACACATATGTACTTGTGCACACAAAAAAATAACCAAGTAAATAAGTGGAAAAGTGAAGTTTTAAATAAGGTAGAAAGCAATAGAAGAGGACACTTGCCATGGACCTTCTGGCCTCTACAGACATAGTCAACAAAACATGCACACACGCGCAAACACGCACACATACACACAAAGTATAAAGAAAATAGAAGTGGCAACCAAGAGCAAAACCAAAATAGCATCTCTGTAAAAAAAAAAAAAAGATAAAATAAAATAGAGAGGGTGGGAAGGAAGGAGAGAGACACACACACAGAGATTGAGAGAGAGGAAGATCTGATAACTAGGCAATAAATTGGCTTAGCAATTACGGGAAAAGTTAAAATTTTTAGTAAGTAGCTATCAAAATCACCTCATACTTTGGCTTTCAGCCATTTTTTTTTAAAAAAAGTCTCAAACTGACCAGGAAACTATTTTCCTGCTGACTACTTTTCATAGTTCTAGAAGGTGTTATGCAGGATACTGGGAAAGAAAAGCCATCAATAATCTTACAGTGCTTCATCCCGCGTGCTATAGCACCATCCTCACAGTCAGACAGGCTCAGAGGTACAAGAGTGACAGGACTGTAGTGGGAGGAACCAACCACCTTCTGATGGGATTTGAAGGTTGTTCCAGAGGAGAGAATTCAAACCTGATACTATACCCAGGAGGGGGGGGGAGAGAGAGAGAGAGAGAGAGAGAGAGAGAGAGAGACAGAGACACAGAGACACACACACACAGAGAGAGAGAGAGAGAGAGAGAGAGAGAGAGAGAGAGAGAGAGAGAGAGAGAGAGAGAGAGAGAGAGAGAAAACGAACCCTTGGCTGGAAGAAGGACATAGGCATGAACCTACAGTGATTACGTTGCTAAATGGTCATAATATCAGACTGCCTTCTAAATATTTATGTTTATACCCATCGATTCATTTCAGTCTCAATTTTAGAGAGTTTCCTTTTGCACAGGGTACAGGGTCAAAATGTTAAGAATAAGCAATTGTGAGAGTGCAACCCTAAAGGGAACAACTTTTTCATCCTGCTAACGACACTACCCCCACCAAAGCTGGGGAAAGGTCATAGAAGAAAAGAAAGAATTCAAGAGCCAGATGATGGGAACAGGGAGTTCTGTAAAACGCTGTCCTTTGGACATGACATGACTATTGCATGTAGAGATTCATAGCAGCTACAGGTACTTGAATAGGAGCTGCACAAGAGAGCAAGCTACTTTCTGGTCCACGCAGTTCTAAGATGGAACAAGGATTTCTTTGGGCACTGAAGGTTATATGTTGAAAAGAAAATGCAGCATTTGGTTCTGCAGCTTTTCCTCCGAGCTTTACCTTCACTTCAGCATCCAGCTCTTTTCAGAGGCCTGAACTTCACCCCTGAATGCACTCCTGCTATTATAGGGAATAGGCAGAGTTAATATCCAACCAGGAGGAGAGTAGTTGACTTGAATTCTTTTGTGAGAGGTAAAGACTGAGTAGGAGCATAAGAATGTGAAGCTTTCTGGAATAAAGAGTAAGACCAGAGAGCCTCACTGGGCCCAAAGCTCCCTTTGTTGAAGATGATGGCACAGATGAAAAACAAGCAACAAAAAAAGCCAAAACCTGGGATTCTTAAAGCCTTTGAAATCCCTGGGAAGCCACAGCTCTTGAAATCTGTCACACTGCAGTCATCTAAAGGAGGTCCTTTGCCACACTGGGCTAAGTAGGTACCTGACAAGCTGGAATGTGTTCATTTCTTTTCCAGCAACAGCTATTAAATGCTGGGGTAATTTTTTTCCTGATTGTTTTTTATTCCAAAGGGGTTGAATAATAAAGACTAATTATGAAAAAGCTGGCACTTTGAAGGAAGGAGAAAAATACCTGCTGACAAGCATGAAAACATAGGAGTTCACAGATTTTCAATCATTCTCAGTGCCTCCTGTAAATCACAAAGCATATTTCACGTCTTATCTCTTGACACAAATGCCTGGCCCTACCTCTCTTCAGCATATTAGCTATCATTATGACCTCTACCATCCAGGAACACAATTAGAGTATTTGGTACACATGTTCAATCGCTAAGCAGCACACATCCCCTTCCTCTCTGATGCCTTACTTAGCACTCTATACCTATGAGACTTTAAGGATGTATTTTTACATCAAATGAGAGAAGTGAAATATTTTCCTTAGCGAGGCAGGGTGATAGTTCTGGCTAGAGCACACATGGCGAGGTTTTTCTCAATATTGGTTTTGATAAAATCCCACAGTAGCTCCCATTATTTCAAAGTAGCTTTGTAAGATCTTGAGAAAAAAATCTATCCTAAGTTTTGAAAGTCTTGTAGTGCCTTGAGGAAACTAGATGCACGCTTATGACTTCAGCAAGGTTGGCCTTAAGAAAACCAGCAACCATCATTACAAAGACAGTCTTTTATTTGGTAGACATATGTTAAGCACCTGCTGTGTAGTAAGACCACAGAGGAGGGCAGGGCACATAAACTAGAGCAGTTGCTCTCGAGAAGATCAAAACCTGATAGAAGGAGCTAGGATACGCAAACAGATGAGCTCTGTACTGATGGAAAGTCACACAGAGTACAGAGGATAGCGACAAGCAAAAGAGGAGAGTTAAGGAACTCATAAGTACTAGCCAACTAGGTAGTGGTGAGGTAGAAAGTTATTGATCTTAAAGGTATTTTTTACAACTCTTATTAAATTCTTTAACAGTTTCAGACAAGTATAAAAAGCCCTTTAATTACTCTCACTCCCACCTTTCTCATCTCCCTACAACCCCTGTCAATCACCTACTCACTCTTTCCTATATCCATGTCTTTTTGTTTTTCTTTGTGTCCCACTGAGTTTAACCAGAACCAGCCCTGTGGTCATGGGTTGGGAACTATCCGTTGGTGACTTGGAGGTACACCAGAGGATAACACTGAAGACAGCTCCTGCCTCTACCACAGAAGCCATCAAGAGTTAATATTCTATATGTAGAAGAATGCAGGCTCCCCAGGTATCGGTCCAGATGCATGTGCTCCCAGGAGCTCAGGTCAGCTGTCTCTTTGGGTTTCCCGTCATGACCTTGACTCCCCTGGCTCATACAATCCTTCCTCTCTTTCTTCAGGAGGACTCCAGGAGCTAGGTCTAGTGCTTGACTACGGATCTCTGCATCTGCTTCCATCAGTTCCTGGATGAAGGCTCTCTGTTGACAATCTCTGCAAGTGTGTGAAAGTTGTGCAGCTTGGCCTCTTTGTAAGGTTCCTAGCAGTGAGATCAGGACCAGTGCCTGATTACCTTGCCCAGCCTTGAGGCAGTAGGAGGAACGCCACCCTACCTCAGCTTAATGTGCCATGCTTTGTTCAAGCCCATGGGGGGCTGTCCCTTTCTGAATGGAAGGGGAGGAGGAGGGAATGAGGAGGGAAGTTGGGGGGAGGAAACTGGAAGAGAGGAGGGAGCGGAAACTGGTCAGTATGTAAAATAAATGAACTGTGTTTGAAATGTACAATGACATTTTTTTAAAAAAAAAAGTATCCTAGAATGAAAAGAAAAAAATTTAAATGTCAAAAAAAGAAAAAGAAAATGTTTATGGATTGAGATTTATCCTATTCCTATGAACAAGGAAAGGAATAAATATGTACAAATAATCTTAGTTAAGCAAGAAAAACGCAACTCAGAAAACTAATTTCATTATTGTTATAGACAGTTGAAGACTGTTCTTACTGTTTGTAGACACACTATATTTCATGAGAGTGAACTACTAAGTCCTATTTGTTTCAGAAACATCACAAGCCCAGGCAAAAATAGCCGAGCACAGCTTCCCAGTTAAAGCAGCAGGCTCTAGAATGTTATAAATCCTTCATTCCAATTCCAATTTCTACCTTTAAACACCATAAGCAGCATTTACTATAAGCAAAAGATTCAAATGTAAGTATTTCTTCTCACACTTGAAATCCCTTTAAATAATATCAGTAAAGAAGTCTAGTGCACTACTCTCTACACATTTCAAGTAGCTAAAACCTAGTGGCAATAGGAAGCCACTAATAAAACTAGGTCAAGGACCTAGGGGTGCCTGACACTGTTTCTTCTCTATCATCATGTTGTTCCCCTAAAGTTAAAGAACTGCTATTCAATTCCTCCAAGACATTGAGCTGCTTAAAGCTGTTGAAGTGCATCACCTCGACCTAAATATTCCCAGTAGTATTTACTAGTCTCATACCCACCTTCCAGTGACAGCAAACTAAATCCTTAGGCTGTGCTCTGACATTAACTTCCAAAATGCCTTTCTCTGCTCTCTATTACTAATGTCTTGCCAAACTGGTTTTACTACCCTGCAGAGTTCCTCCCTGCTCTTCCTCCCAACTGTTTTCTTCTAATAAAACTCTGAAAAACTTCCTACATCAAAGCAGTTCACTGGAGGAATGACTCTAAAACATCAAGCTACTTTATCACCATTCAGCCAAAAATTTGTCATCAAACTGCTGTATAAAATTACAGACATGCCATGTCACAGTTCAGTAATAGTACTTATTAATCAGCCAAGAAGACTGGGTAATCTTATAAAACTGGTTAGCAAGTGAGTAACATTCCTTAAAGAAATTGAAAATTGGGGCTGGAGAGCTGGCTTAGTGTTTAAGAGCACTTGCTGCTCTTCCAGATCCAGAGTTCAGTTTCTGGCACCCATACAGTGGCTCCAACCATTTCTAACTCCAGTTCCAGGGGATCCAATGCACTTTTCTGGAGTCTGCAGGCACCAGGCACACAATTGGTTCATTTCTATGCATGTAGGCAAAACATCCACAAACACAGAATAAAATGCTTTTGAAAAGGAACCCAAAATTCAAGCTAGTTTCATCCTAACTAAGATGAAGGACAGCGGCACACGTTCCATAAAGAATAATTCCTTGCTTAGAGGTCAGCTTTTCTTACAGGCACCATGGTGAGGAGAGAGAAAGGAATTTTTTTTTAAAAAAAAAAAGATATTTCTGACTCTCATGGCTCTCACTTTCAACTTGAAAAGCTACAGAACTCCATCTGCCTGTTTCTCTATCACCTGCATTGCAATCATTTGCAGACATATATCTGAGCTACTTCTGTCACGAGTGGTAACAATCTATCCACCAGTTATATTTTTTTCCAATACTGAAGCTTAATTGGTTTCAATATTCCTTCTCACTTTTACCAAACCTCAGAGGAGCCATCATGAAGAAGTTCATTAAGTTAATTGGCAAAAAGAAAATAGCTATATTGGCTGCCGAAAAGTTCTCAAGGACAAGTGCTCAACAGTGCCCTAGTTCCCACTCACCACCAAGCAGAAGCTGACGGAGCAAGCCATTACCATTGGAAAGCCAAGTCGATAGAACAGATAGTTCCAAGAATGGGAAAGATGGCCTATCTTTGTTTCTAGAAGAGGCATAGGTATGATTACTAAATGAAAGCTTATTTCCACATGCACACTCATTGGAAAGTACAGTCCTAAAGCCAATCTCTCAGTTCAGAAATCATAAAAGTTTTCCTTCACTTTATAAAAAAGCAGAGCCTCTTAGTTTAGTGACAGCAGGACAGGAAGCTTAGTGCAAAGGTCATGTGTTTCCGTCTGGTGGGACTATTAAATAGAACAACAAGGATTCCTGTATAATCCCCAAAAGCAAAGGTTTTTATGTTGTCACTTAAAGCCAGGCTTAAATGGATGTTCATGTCTTAATCTGAGATCACTGGTTGGCACTACCCTTTCCCTCCCCAGCACACATACACACACATTCTCTCTCTCTCTCTCTCTCTCTCTCTCTCTCTCTCTCTCTCTCTCTCTCTCACACACACACACACACACACACACACACACACACACACACGCGTGCATACACTACACACAAACTGCACTACCTAGACAGGAGAGGATGATAAAGGGATTGACTCTAAGGACTGATGAGTGCCAACCCTATCCTTACTCCTTGGAACCTCCATCCTGATTGCCCACTTGACTCCACTGTGCCTGCAATTGCTTCATAATATCAAGTTCAAAAACTGTCTATTTTTAATTCAATTTGATTATTCCTTTAAACTTTTATACAGATATATATTGTACATTGCATATATTCCTCCCTCTAAATCTAAAAGGAGTGGAGACTCTCTCTTTTTAATCCCTCTCCTCATTCATCACCTTTGTTGCTCTAGATAATTTCACTTGCATTTTATATGTATTTATATGATTTACATGACTATATGAAATCTAGGAACAACTAATAAAAGAAAATATGTTATGTGACTTTCTGAGACTGGCCTATTTCACTTAATAAAACACCATGTGCCCATTTTTTGAGCTTAGTTCTTTAAAATTGCATTGAGTTTTCAGAATAATTCTTATGTAAATATTATCATAGATGAAGAAAATAAGAGAGTCCAGGAGTTTTGTGACTGCTGTCATTCAAGTCAATAAATGTGCTAAGTTTTTATTCTCTACTCATCACACACATACAAAAATACCCTATATTGAAATTTAATTAGCATGCCACAAAATTCACTAACAGTTTTGTATTCGTTTCTTTTCTGTTGCTGTGATAAAATACTCTGATAAAAATAACCTAAGAAAATAAGGTTTATTTTAGCTCCCAGTTGAAGGTTCATCATGATGGGGAAGACAAAGACAGGAAGAACCTGAAGCAGCAGATCACAATACATCCTCAATCAGAAGATACAGTTCCTTTTCTCCATTATACAGTGCTGGAGCTCACCCGGGGAATGGTACCACCCTCATCAATTAAAGCAATTGAGAATACCCACACAGACATCATACTTAGAGCCCATTTTCCCGGCGATTCTAGATTCTGTAAGGTGACAACACTAAACATCAGAAATGTACTATATTCCTTCAGTATCTACAAAACATTGGTCCAATCTCTCAATCTCTCTCTCTCTCTCTCTCTCTCTCTCTCTCTCTCTCTCTCTCTCTCTCTCTCTCTCTCTCTCTCTCGCACATATGCGCACACACACACACATACTTGAAGATGCCCAACTCCAAGGATGCTCAAGTTCCTTGTATAAAATAGTATAAAATCCTTCTGTAAACTTTTAATCATTTGTAGATTACTGACATGACCTAATATGAAGTAAATGCTACATAATCCTTTTGATGGACTGCTTTGGAACTGATCGAAGGAAAGTCATACCTTTTAAAAGCAGATGTGTATTGTATGTGTTCATACATGAGAGGGGGTGGGGGAAAGGTCACATGGCATTTTTAGGTTCCTTTTTTTTTCTTTTTCTTTTTTTTTTTTTTTTTTTTTTTTTGATTCAGGGTCTCTCACTGGCTGGACCTGTCAAAGTGGAGCAGGTTGGCTGGACAGAGGCTCTAGTGATCTCTCTATCTCTGACTCCAGAGTGCTGCGATTACAGGCATACCATGGTCCAACAATTTTATATGGGACTTGAGGCTCAAGCTCAGATAGTTATGTTTGCAAGGCACTTTAGCAACTGAGATACCATCCTAGCCCTCAAATTATTTTCTGTCCATAGTTGAACCTATAGATAGAGAATATAAAGATATTGAAAGTTGAATATGTTATAAATGTTGTAAATCCTCCTAGGCTGATGGTACAAACCTGTTGTCCCAATTACCTGGGAGCTTGAAGTAGCACTAAAATTCAAAACCTACCTAAACTACAGTAAGTTCAAGTCTAGCCTGCATAACTTAGATCCTGTCTTGAAATAAAAGTAAAAAGGGGTGGTTTCTTGGCATATGATCTAAGTTTTGAAATTTTTCATCACCACAGAAAGGAAACCCCATATCTTCCTCACATGAAGACAGTTCCTCTTCATTCTGCCTGCATTCTGCCCTTTACCTAGGGAGCTCCTTAATTATTAGAAAAAAAAATCTGTGGAAATTAGTAATATACTTTCTTGTCTATATATTTTCACATCTGTGTCACTTTAAATAAATAAAACCATATAAAAGGGAGTCATGTGCTCTTTGTGACTGGCTTTCTTAGGGCTTATATAGCTATGCTAAAACACTACAATTGAAAGCATACTGGAGAAGAATTGGTTTATTTAAGCTTACAGTTCCAGCTAACAATCCATCATTGAGAAACGTAGGGATGGGAATTCAAGGAAGGCAGAAACCTGGGGGCAGGAGCTGATGCAGAAGCCGTGGAGGGGTGCTGCTCTCCATAGAGTCTCAGCCTGCTTCTTTGAAGCACCAGAATCACCAGCCCAGGGTGGCCCCACCCACAGTGACCTATGCCCTCCCACATCAATCACCAATCATGAAAATGCCACAGCCAATCTGGTGTCGGCATTTTCTCAGTTGTGATTCTCTACTCCCAAATGACTCTAGTTTGTGTGAGATTGACCTCAAACTAGTCAGCACACTGGCTTTTTCCACTTAGCAAAGCATTTCCAAGGGTCGTTATTTTTTTTATGAAGGTTTACCTCACAATTTCAGAGATTTTAGAGATACTATCTGAGTACCCCAATAATCATCACTATCTGGTTGACACCTCTATTCAGGTATGATATAGATCAAACACAAATTCTCATCTTGATGCAAATACAATGGAACTCATTGTGATCAGTACCTCAAATTCAATAATAAGCTTCATCATGCTTCCCAAAACACACTCAAATCCCTTCAGTCGGTGAAATTCTATTCTTTGAAGTAGCCATCAATATCGCCTTTCTCACTGTTGCCTATTTACTTCAGACTGGGTTTTCCCACTCTCAGATTTTCTCTACCTAGTCTTCAAATTTCCCCAACTAAAGAAACTCTTAGTATCTCCATTTTTCAAAAAAATGGGATGAAATGATATAATACTGAAAGCTAATTTTTCCCTTCTGAATAGTGAAATTGTTCCACTTTTACCACTCAAATAGCTAAGTGCATATGTGTTCCTGAATATGTGTGTGTTTGACACTGTGTAGGCATGTCTGGGAATGATAACAACCAAATCAGGGAGTCTCATCACTTGGAATTTTCTTAGCAACATTTTGTGCCTTAAAATTAGGTCTCCACTTAAAACCCCAGCACATCTCTAGTTCTTGGGAGTTGTGAAGTCTCTTCTCATTAGTCAAGTGTTGACTGCTGCGATTTCTTCAGAAAACTGCAGGTTATTCTGTATCAGTAATAAAACTTGAACTGGGTAGCTTTGTCAAGAAAGAGTCCAAAGTGACCTGGGAGGACATGTGTACTTGTAAACATCTGAGAAACATAATGGGATAAATGTCAGAAAGGCCTTAGCAATCATTTTGAGCTATTTTCTTCCCTGTGCTCACAGTTATCCATTGTTCACTCAGGCCAGATGGTAAACCAATTGTCCCCAATATGAAGACACAGGATGCACACCCAATCTGTTAGGATAAGTCCACAAAAAAAGGGGCTTTCAAAGTAATTTGTGAACACATATTTCATAATCAAGTGTTTACTAATGATCAAACCAAATATTCTTTTTAAAATAAAACTGTTTTATTGTAATTAACTCATAAAACACCCCACAGCTGCAGTAGCATAGCCACTGAGGCAAACATTTATCCAATTCCAAACTCTATATCTCAGTGGACTTCTATACAGTTAGGATCTCCATTCTGAATCAGCAGGGCTTCTCTTATATTTTTATACTTTCACTACCAGTTACATTTTTTACTCATCTACCCACCATAGAAAAAATTTTACAAATCTATGGTGGAATTGAAGCTAGAAAAAAATTAGCTTTATATCCTCTTTCATGACACCCTTGTCCTTTTGTCTGGAATCCATCCTCCTTTATGGCCTAATATCCTCTCTTGGTTTTCCTTTCTAAGTGTTATAACTACACTTACAACCTCTGTGTGTGTGTGTGTGTGTGTGTGTGTGTGTGTGTGTGTGTGTTCATATACATTATAGGCTAAGACCCCCATATAAGACAGAACATGAGAGGTTCTTTTTTTAGTTTTCAATTTTAAAAACATTAAAGTAGAATTGCACTACATTCCCCTTCCCCTTTCTCCCTCTAGCCGCTCACGACTACCTACCTCAAATCATTCTCATGTTTCCCCCTCAGGTTGATAGCATCTTTTTCTTTATTATTGTTACATAGATATATGTGGGTATGTATGTGTGTATATACACAAGTATAAATAAATACAACCTGGTGAGTTCACTTTTGTTTTTCTTTTTTAGTTTGGGTCACTTCAAGAAATATACTTTCCACGCCCATCCATTTTCCTGCAAATTCCATGAGTTCATTTTTCTTTACAGCCAAATAATATTCCATTATACACATGTGGCACATTTTCATTATTCATCCATCTGTTGATGGACAACGATATTAGTTACACTTCCTTGCTATCATAAATATAGCAGCAATAAGCACAGGTGTGTAGATGTCTCAGGTAAGATATGGAATGTACTGGTTGGTTATTGTCAACTTGACACAAGCCTACGCATATCTGGAAACAGGGGATCTTAATTGAGAAAATACCTCCATAAGATTGTCCAACTTAATTATTTCAACAAAGATGGAGAAATCTATCAGTGCCCAACTAGCCTTCCTAGCTCGTGTTCATAGTGCAAGAAGGAGAAAAGTGATCGTCACTATCACCCACCTAGAAACCCTGAAACTCACAACAGCAGCCTTCCTGAGGGATGTACTAGTGCAATAGGAGCACAAATGTTATGGGAGAGACCAACAACTTTTTGATTGGATTTCAGGCCCACTCCATGAGCTGGAACACATACCTGACACTGCTTAAGTGGCCAGAACTTGAGACTGGATAGGTCATGGGCCCTCGGGAAAAACTTACTACTTACATAGCAATAAAGTGACACCTCGTGACATATTGATATAGCAGCCATAGATCAATGACTCCCTTAACCCTCATTAAAGAAGTGTCTTCTTTTCATAGATGGTAACTTAACACAGCTAGACAATGTGCAGAGAATAAGATACTTTGGAGCATTCTGTCCTAAATAAGATGTCTTTATCAAACCCCTTCCCTCAAAGCCCAGGGATCTATATGGAAGGGGAGGTAGAAGGATTGTAAGAGACAAAATGATGCCAAGAAAATAACATCTCTCAGATACAACAGTACTAATGAACAGATGAACTCAAAGAGCCTGTGATACCTTGCATAAGACCTGAATGGCTTCAAAAATGCTATTTGCAATTGATGCCTGCAGGAAAAGGAAAAATCAGTTTCTCTAGCACACTGTAACTGGGTATATTAAGCCCACTCCAGGACGCACCCAGCAGTAGTCTGCCAATACAAAAGAGACTCCATAGGGATTTTTTTGTACATTTTTGTGTGGTTTGATATTTTTTGTCCTTTTGGGTTTGGGGGGTATTTTTTTGACACAGGGTTTCTGTGTGGCTTTTCAGTCTGTCCTGGAACTAGTACTTGTAGACCAGGCTGGCCTCAAACTCACAGAGGTCTGTCTGCCTCTGCCTCCCAAATGCTGAGCTTAAAGGTGTGTGCCACCACTGCCCGGCTGATATTTGTTGTCTTGTTGGTATTTTTGTTTTGTTTAGATTTTTGGGGGTTTGTTTTTTTTAATTTGTTTTCTTAGAGAGAGAGGGGGGAAGGACCTGGTAGGAGTTGGGATAGGGGAAAGGATATGATAGAAAAATATATTGTATCAAAAATTATTTTTAAACTAGTTTCCTGTAGACAAGTCTGTAGGGGATTTTCTTGATTTTTGATTGATGTGGGAGGGCCCAACACACTGTAGGTGGTGCCACCCCTGGGTAGGTGGTCATGCCCACCTGAGGTGTTTAAGAAAGCAAGCTGAGCAAGCCATAGGGAGCGAGTCAGAAAGAAGCACCTCTCCATGGCCTCTGCATCAGATCCTGCCTCCAGGTTTCTGCCTTGTTTTGAGTTCCTGCCTTGAATTCCCTGGATGATGGAGTGTGATCTGAGAGTTGTAAGATAAAATGGACCTTTTCCTCCCCAAGTTGCTTTTGGTCATGTTGTTTTAATCACAATATTGCAAGTCCTAATTGAGACATGAAGGTCTTTGGGTATTTGCCCAATAATGGAATAACTGAGTCATATGATAGTTACAGTTTTATTATTTTTAGGAACCTCCAAACCAACATCCATAATTGTAGTAAGAAGGCCACTTGTTGGTTCCTGCTGCTTAGCCCTGAAATAATCACCCAGAAACTGTATTAATTAAATTACTGCTTAACCCATTAGCTCTAGCTTCTTATTGGCTAACTCTTACATATTAATTTAACCCATTTCTATTAATCTGTGTATCGCCACATGGCTGTGGCTTACTTTACCGGCTAAAGTTCCTTCCATCTGGCTCCAGGGGGGTACATGGCTTCTCCTGACTTCACCTCCTTTCTCCCAGCATTCAGCTTAGTTTTCTCCACCTACCTAAGTTCTGCCCTATCAACAGGCAAGACAGTTTTCTTTATTAATTAACCAATCGTATTCACAGCATAGAGAGGGGAATCACACATCATATAATGCTATATTAATTTGTACTCCTTCCAGCAATGAATAAGGGTTCTGATTTCCCTACATTTTTTCCAACACTAATCATCAGATTTCGTGGTAATAGCCATTCTGACTGGGGTGAGGTGGTATCTCAAAACAGTTTTAATTTACATTTCCCTAATGACTAGAGATGTTGAACACTTTTTTAAAGTAGTTATTGGACATTTGTGTTTTGTTTTGTTTTGTTTTACTTTTGAAAAGTATCTTCACAAAAAAGTAAAGAATCTTCATTAGTCTATTTAATGGACATTTAATGAATGGCAGTTTTGTTACTTTGGTGTTTAATTCTTTGTAAATTCTGGACATCTGTTGTGTGTGTGAAGTATAGCTGGTACATATTTTTCACATTTGTGTGTGCTGTCTCTGTGTTCTGTTGATAGTTTCTTTTGCTGCATGGAAACTTTTAAATTTTACATAGTTTCATCTCTTGATACTTGCATCTAATTCCTGTGCTATTAAGTTCTGTTCAGAAAGCCTTGCCTACTCCAGCATCTTGAAGAGTATTCTCTTGTTTTTCTCTAGTAGTTTCTGCATTTCACATTTTAAACTAAAGTATTTGATCTATTTCAAATTGATTTTTGTATGAAGTGAAAGTTATGAATCTAATATCGTTTTTTTCTGCAGAGGGTTATCCAGTTTTTCTAGTACCAAATGTTAAATACTCTATCTTCTTTTTACTGCATGTTTTTATCAACTTTGTCGAAAATGAGGTGGCCATGGCTTTGCTGCTTTGTTTCTCGACCTTCTATTCTACTCCATTGGTCTGTATGCTTTATGGCAGCACCAGATTGTTTTTACCACTATAACTCTATAATGTATTTGAGGTCAAGTATTGGGATACTTTTAGCTGTGAAAAACATATATTACAAAAGTCAACTCCTTTTTTCTAGAATTATATCATGATTCCAATACAAACTATAGTTAGGGCTGAAGAGATGTTTCAGTGATTAAGAACAGTTGGTGCTCTTGCAGAGGACCTGGGCTCAATTACCAAAACCTACATGGTGGACCATAGCCATCTGTAACTCCACATTCAGGAAATCTGACATCCTCTTCTGACCTCCTCAAATGCCAGGCGTACACATGGTACATATACAATACATGTAAGCAAAACGTTTGTACTCATAAAGTAAAATAAATAAATCAAAAAGAAAATATCATTATAGTCTGTTTATTGCTATAGAAAGTGTACAAAATAAGTCTAAAAGTTAAATGGAATAGCAAACACCAAAGACAAGCAAAAAAAATTTAAATCAAACTATTAAAGGAAACTGTTCACGTTCAGATACTAGATATCTAATAAATCTATAATCAATGTAAGTGATATCTGTTTCAGTAACAAGAACAAGAGAAGTCCAGAAAGAAATATGGATTTACACGAGCATTTGATATACAGTAAACCTGGTATTTGAATACAAAAGGAAGTTAGATAAATTATTCAATAAACACTGAAGTAATGAACATACTATTTGAATTTTTCAGTCAAGTATGCATCAGATAAATTCTACATAAACTAAAAAGCTGAATAATTTTCAATAAAATGTTTTTAAAGGAAAAACATCATGAGTGAGTATCTAATAATAGAGAATATTTATCAAAGAATGAAAGTAAAAAAAATTCTAATGTCATTAGAGTCTTATAGAATGGTAGTCTCAAAGCACAATAGCCATTATTACCATTTTCATCAGAGCAGTTATGACTACTTGCAAGAGACCCTCAAGTAAGGCCTGCTGCTGCTCTCTCATAGAAAAAAAAGGGGGGAGATAGGGAAAGTCATTAGAACCTCGCCTCAGATTCCAGCCATTCCTTCTTATACCTCCCTTCCAGATGTATGTGACTCTTTCTAGCTACACATGGGAAACTCACAAAACAGACGCAAATGACTGGCAGAATGTTTAAAATGTGGCCAACAAAATTTACCAGTGAGCTAATAGACCAGAACAAATGACAGACCAGTTTCCCTGATGAAATGTGCAGAACTGTAGAAAATGAGCAGCACTCATTTGACATTTATAATAAGTAGATGTAAAAGTGGAATATTTCTAGCAGACCATTTATCGAAATCCATTAAAATTCTGAGAAAAATATGCACTCACTTATCAGAACTCATATAATGGAAAATAATCAGTATGATATACAAATATTGATGCAGATAGATGATTTTTATAGCATTATGTATAATAACAAGACAAGTGAGGAAAATAACTGTCTGGTAGTAGAAAAGGAACAACTAATTACATATAAGTTTAATGGCCTAGTGTGGTGGTTTGGATAAGAATGGCCTCCATAGGCTCATAGATTTGCATGCTTAGTGCAAATCTTAGCCCACTTGGTGTAAAGTATTTGGAAAGATTAGGAGGTGTAGCTTTGTTGGAGGAGGTGTGTCATTAGGAATGGGCTTTGAGGTTTCAAGAGCGCACACCATCTTCAATTAGTTCCCTCTGTGTGTGTGTATGTGTGTGTGCACATGCATGTGTGCCTATAAATCAGATGCAGATCTCAGTTACTGCTCCACTGTCATGCCGGCAGCCATGCTCCCCACTGTGATGATAATGGACTACTAACCCTCTGAAACTATAAACAAGTCCCCAAATTAAATAATTATTTTGTAAGAGTTGCCTTGGTCATGGTGTCTCTTCACAGCAAGAGAAAAATGACTGGGATGCATAATTATTAAATAGCTTTAAAAAGAATGCATGACAATGTGGAAAAATTCTAAGTATACAATTTTACGTGAAACAGAAGATTGCAAAGTAATATATCTAATATATCCCAATCATATAACATGTTTACATGTGTGAGTGAGAATATATGTGTGTGCTTATGTGCATGTTAGTGTCTGTGTGCACAGAAAGAACTAGTAATATATCTAATATATCCCAATCATATAACATGTTTACATGTGTGAGTGAGAATATGTGTGTGTGCTTATGTGCATGTTAGTGTCTGTGTGCACAGAAAGAACTGGAAGGAAAGCCCCCAACATACTGAAAAAAATGTTATCTGAATATCAGGATCATTAGTGATTCTGATTTTCTCCTTTGTGATTTTTCTGTACTCTCCACAGTTTAAAAATGAACATGTATTAATTTCTATCAGAAAAAAAGTACAATAAATGTTATTTTAAAAGTTAAGTTCTTTGAATTTGGCTTTTTTTCTGTTGTGATTTTAAAAGTCTTCACACACCCATACTCAGAGAGAGAGAAGCCTCAGGGCGTGTAAGTCAGCTTTCATAATAAAGTATTGTTCATCTCATATCTCATTTCTAGCCTCAGAAAAAACACATAATCTTTCCTACATCCTACTACCCCCACCTCAGTCTCTCTGATGATACGCCTACCACAAGAACCAACAACTCCCCACGGCATTGTGGGCTGACCTTCCTTTCTCAGTCTATCCCATAACATCTTGTCCCGACCATAACAACACTGAAGTACTGATCTTCTGAGTTATACAGTGTTTCGTCTTGTTGCCTTGACTGTGTGCTCTCACCCAAGAATGTAACAAGGCTTCAAATACCATCTCCTTTAGGAACTATATCCCAAATGCTGAGGCTGTGTTGGTTGTTCCTACTGAGCTCCAAATTAATCTATAGATACCATTGACACTTCTTTCTTGTTGTTATATTTTATATTTTTATAATTCACACTTACAGACATAATAAACTTGATAGAGTTCTTCTAACACTCCAAGATCCATCCCCTCTTCCCTATTTATCTATCTTTATGTCCATTTATGCTAACCATATTACTCTATTACTAGCCACACCCTTAAGGAAAACTGACTGTCCCTCTCGTAGCACCTATTGACTGTCATTACTTTCTTAACTAGGGACAGGATGTTGTTTGTCTTCAACCTGTGCAGGCCTTACATGTTCTGTCGCAACTGCTGGGAATTCATATGTAAAACTGCTCTGTTGCATCCAGAAAACACTATTTCCTATTAGTCATCAACCTATGGTTCTTACAGTCTTTCTGCCCCCTCTTCTGAAATGATATCTAAGCCTTAGGAGAAGGAGCTCTGTGTTAAGATCCATAGGAGGAATGATATAGACGACTTTTTTTAGAGCAGAATATTCCATGGTCTCCTATTTTCCACACTTTGGCCAGTTGTGGGCCTCAAACTATATGTACAAGTCTAGTGAGACTATACATTCCACAAAGTCTGGTGTTTTATATACTTTGGCATTATTAGGACACAGATTAATGCTCAGCATTGAATGGATCCTAAAAACCTGTTAGTAGTAACGTTGTGAAGTGTGTGCCTGCACCACTCAGAAAGGGGATACACCTTTGAAGACAAGCACCGTAACACCCATCTCAGGTAATAAGGTAGATAATTGCTGCAGAGCCAGTTCTGACCAGAGAACTTCTAATACTTCCAAGTGGTCTCTGAAATGATCAAAAAATGTCTTTTTTTTTTACATGCCCCACTAAAAATAAGAAAATAATAAAGGACTTGGCTTGCTTTTTTTTTTTTTAAAAAAAAGTATGCCATCTATTGGTCACTCTCTGATCTTGGTAGGAAAATGGAAAAACAGCAAGGGGTGAGCAAAGTATTTACCTTGTGCAAACATAAAGCCTTTGCTATTGGAAGATCTCCAGGACAGATTTTAGCATTTTCAAGTGCCTCGAAAAAATCAGCCCATCATGTCTGTATACAATCCTTCAGCATCCAAAAAACAAATGTTCAATGAGAAAGGACGGAAGTTCAGAAATTAGCTGGAATTAAGAGAAGAAGCTGGCAAACATTATGAGTAGAGCACTTCCTTCTAATTATTATAATAAATACTCGTAAAATATACTTGAAGACTTTCTTCATTGCAAAGAAAACAGCATGAAGTTAACACCTGGGTCTCATTAATATGCATGACAACCTGTTTCCAAGATAAACAACAGCATTCATGTAAACCATTTAATATAAAAGCCATCACACAGAGACATAAGCCATCTGATTCCTGCCGAGTTTTTAATTTAAATTTTGTCATAATTGGGCTGTTTAAGCTGAACATCGAAAAATTAAACATTTCAGTGTACATTAATTTCAGATGGAACTGTAAGTAAGATTCGGTTGTGAAATGTAGAAATAGCCTAAGATTCTGATTAGAGAAAAGCCTATGTCCAGAGCTGACATTTATTACACTTAGAAGCACAATGTGCTGAACCACAGGAGTTAAAATAGCCAGTCAATCCTTTGTGACTCAGTCAAACTATGCCTAATCTAAATGAGGTGAAATATAACAAAAAAAAAAACTGTCTCTGATTTCCCTTTAATACATTTTTCCTTATGTAACAGACTGCCTCCAGCCAGCTAGCTCGGCATTGTGTTAGTGAGGCCAATCATAGCCACAATAGTTGTTGATTAAACAGCATGCTATTTCTCATTCTTCTCCAGCTCCGCTCCATATCAAACAGAGAAGGGCTTTACCTCTGCTGTCTTCCCCAAGCTCACAAGCTGGCGGGATTATAGCCAGGTTGAGGGAAGGCTAGATAGTAGAAGAGAGACAAAAAGTGCCAAGAAGGGAGAAACTTCTCACTTGCTTGCTACGTCAAGTGGTATGGCCTATAGAAGCTAAATATTCCCTGTCCATTCAGTTCCTGCAAGACAGGTCTACAAAGGTTCTAGCTTCCCACATATGTTTTAAGACAATTGCTGTACTCTGGTAATGAGTCCTTGCCATCCTTGCCGCTGCCCCTCCAATTCCTTCTTCATCTACACATTATCTTCCATTTCCCTGTTAGATTTGATTGCATTATCACTTCCTTTACTAAACATTTTGCATTAAATATTGAGTAGAAGGAATTAAAAGGAATCCTTACACACACTTGTAATTCAAAGACTCAGGAAACTGAGGCAGGAGGATTGTGAGTTTAAGGCTAACTTGGGTTCTATAGTAAAACTGTCTAAAATAATTTCCCTTGGGGGCTGAGAATATAGTTCAGTGATAGAACACTTAATCAAGATGCAAAGGGGTCTGGATTCAGTGGCCAATACCACAAAAAAAAAATCGCCAGTGCCCAACTTTTGAAGCGATTTTTATTTGTAAACTCTGAATAACAGAAACTTTCTCTGTGTTAAACACTATACTGCAGCTTTACATGTATAATCTCATGAAATCCCCATCTTATAGTTCACTATTACTATCTCCACTTCACAGATGAGAAAATAAGCATGAAAAAGTTAGTTATTAGGTCCCCTCCTTCATTAGTCTGCCTGCGGCAAGGTAGGCCCTTTGTCAGAGAGCTGCTTGGCTTACAAGGGTACCTGACAGTCTGCCAGAGGATCCATCATTCTTTGGGGTGAGTGAGGAGTGAGTGCCCGAACCACGGCAGCTGCCTGGAGAGGGACCACCGACATTCCCCAACTACCCCACTCCCTGCCACCCGCACACTTCCTGCTCTTCCTGAAGGGGTTATTCTCCCCGGATACTGCCTCTCTCTTCCTGTCCCTTCCCAGCTTGCACCCAGAACTCCCCCCCCCATCCTCCCGTCTTTGGGGCCACAAAATCCCACAGCTCAGCCTGTTTGGGCCCGGGGACCTGGAATTGAGTGCACCCAGACCGGTGGGAGGTCCCCTCCTTCATTAGCCTGCCTGCGGCAAGGTAGGCCCTTTGTCAGAGAGCTGCTTGGCCTGCAAGGGGACCTGACAGTCTGCCAGAGGATCCATCATTCTTTGGGGTGAGTGAGGAGTGAGTGGCCGAACCACGGCAGCTGCCTGGAGAGGGAACACCGACATTCCCCAACTCCCCGCCACCCGCACACTTCTCCTCTTCCTGCAGGGGTTATTCTCCCCGGATCCTGCCTCTCTCTTCCTGTCCCTTCCCAGCTTGCACCCCGAACCCCCCCTCCCCCGCCTCATCCTCCCTTCTTTGGGGCCACAAAATCCCACAGCTCAGCCTGTTTGGGCGCCGCGGACCTGGAATTGAGTGCACCCACCCAGGCCGGTGGGAGGTCCCCTCCTTCATTAGTCTGCCTGCAGCAAGGTAGGCCTTTTGTCAGTGAGCTGCTTGGCCTGCAAGGAGACCTGACAGTCTGCCAGAGGATCCATCATTCATTGGGGTGAGTGAATTTAAGTCATTGGGGTGAATTGAACTTCTAAAAGAAGACTCAAAGGGGATTATTCAGAGGAACAAATGGGCAGGCGCCAATGCAAGAATTCCTCCAACAATTTGAAAAACAACATGAAAGCACCAGAACCCAGCGAACTTATAACAGGAGGACTTGAACACACTAATCAAGAAGAAGTAGAAAAAATTGACTTTATGAAAGTAATAGAGTCCCTTAAACAGGAGGTGAAAAACTCCCTTAAGGAAATGGACGAGAAGAATAACAAAAAGTTTGAAGAGTTGAGTAAATCCGTAAACGATATCCTAGGAAACCAAGAAAAAACAATCAAACAGATAATGGAAACAGTGCAAGACTTGAAAACTGAAATGGAGGCAAGGAAGAAAACACAACCCGAGGGCCAGCTGGATTTGGAAAATCTATGTAAACGAACAGAGACTACAGAAACAAGCATAACCAACAGAATACAAGAGATAGAAGAAAGAATCTCAGATTCTGAAGATACCATAGAGAAAATAAATGCACTGATCAAAGAAAACAGCAAGTCCAGCAAATTCTCATCACAAAACATTCAGGAAATCTGGGACACAATAAAAAGACCAAATCTAAGAAGAATAGGCATAGAAGAAGGAGAAGAAATACAGCTAGACTGGATCAAAAAAAAACATCCCCTCGCCATATTATAATCAAAACACAAAACATACAGAATAAAGAAAGAATATTAAGAGCTGCAAAGGAAAAAGGTCAAGTAACATATAAAGGTAAACCTATCAGACTAACACCTGACTTCTCTATGGAAACCATGAAAGCCAGAAGATCCTGGATAGATGTTTTGCAGAAACTAAGAGACCATGGATGCAAGCCCAGATTACTATACCCAACCAAGCTTTCATTCACTATAAATGGAGAAAACAAAATATTCCAGGATAAAAACAAATTTAAACAATACATAGCCACAAATCCAGCCTTAAAGACAGTAATAGAAGGAAATTCACAAAGGAGTCCAGCATTGCCCAAAATAACTCAGACATCTAGCGATCCTTCACCAGCACATCGCAAAGAAAGGAAACACACAATCTCTACTACCAAATAAAAAAATGACAACCGGAGTTAACATCCACTGGTCATTAATATCACTTAATATCAATGGACTCAATTCACCTATAAAAAGGCACAGGCTAAGAGATTGGATACGAAAACAGGATCCAACATTCTGCTGTTTACAAGAAACACACCTCAACCACAAAGACAGACATCTACTCAGAGTAAAGGGTTGGGAAAAGGTTTATCAAGCAAATGGACCTAAGAAACAAGCCGGTGTGGCCATACTAATTTCTAACAAAGTTGACTTCAAACTAAAATCAATCAGAAGAGATGGAAAGGGACACTTTATACTCATTACAGGAAAAATCTATCAGAATGAAGTCTCAATCCTGAATATCTATGCCCCTAATACAAAAGCACCCACTTATATAAAAGAAACATTACTAGAACTCAAGACAGCCATCAAACCAAACACACTGATAGTGGGAGACTTCAACACTCCTCTTTCACCAATGGACAAGTCAATTCGACAGAAACCTAACAGAGAATTAAGAGACTTAATAGAGGTAATGAACCAAATGGACTTAACAGACATCTATAGAACGTTCCACCCAAACAGGAAAGAATATACCTTCTTCTCTGCGGCTCATGGAACCTTTTCAAAAATTGACCACATACTCGGTAACAAAGCAAACTTCCACAGTTACAAAAACATATTAGTAACCACCTGCATCTTATAGGATCACCATGGATTAAAATTAGAATTCAACAACAATGCTACCCCCAGAAAGCCTACAAACTCATGGAAACTGAACAGTCAACTACTGAATCACAGCTGGGTCAAGGAAGAAATAAAGAAAGAAATTAAAGTCTTTCTTGAATTTAATGAAAATAAAGACACAACATACTCAAACTTATGGGACACTATGAAAGCAGTGCTAAGAGGAAAATTCATAGCACTAAGTGCCCACTTAAAAAAAACAGAGAAAGCACACATTGGAGACTTAACAGCACACCTGAAAGCTTTAGAAAAGAAAGAAGCAGACTCACCTAGGAGGAGTAGAAGACTGGAAATTATCAAACTCAGGGCAGAAATCAACAAAATAGAAACACAGAAAACAATCCAAAGAATCAATGAAACAAAAAGCTGGTTCTTGGAGAAAATCAACAAGATTGACAAACCCTTAGCCAAACTAATCAAACAGCAGAGAGAGAACACACAAATTAATAAGATCAGAAATGAAAAGGGGGACATAACCACAGACACAGAGGAAATCCAAAGAATCATTAGATCTTACTACAAAAGCCTGTATGCCACAAAATTGGAAAATGTAAAAGAAATGGACACTTTTTTAGATAAGTACCATGTACCAAAGTTAAACCAGGACCAGGTAAATGCTCTAAATAGTCCTGTTAGTCGCGAAGAATTGGAAACTGTTATCAGAAACCTCCCTACCAAAAAGAGCCCAGGACCTGATGGGTTCAATGCAGAATTCTACCAGAACTTCCAAGAAGACCTAATACCTATACTCCTTAAGGTATTTCATAATATAGAAACAGAACAGTCATTGCCAAATTCCTTTTATGAAGCTACAATTACCCTGATACCTAAACCACACAAAGACTTAACCAAGAAAGAGAATTACAGGCCAATCTCACTCATGAACATCGATGCAAAAATTCTCAATAAAATACTGGCAAACAGAATCCAAGAACACATTAGAAAAATTATCCACTATGATCAAGTAGGCTTCATCCCAGAGATGCAGGGCTGGTTCAACATACGAAAATCTATCAATGTAATCCATCATATAAATAAACTGAAGGATAAAAACCATATGATCATCTCATTAGATGCAGAAAAAGCATTTGACAAAATTCAGCACCCCTTTATGATAAAGGTCTTGGAGAGATTAGGGATACAGGAGTCATTCCTAAATATAATAAAGGCTATTTACAGCAAGCCGACAGCTAACATCAAATTAAATGGAGAGAAACTCAAGGCCATCCCACTAAATTCAGGAACGCGACAAGGCTGTCCACTTTCTCCTTATCTCTTCAATATAGTACTTGAAGTTCTAGCAATAGCAATAAGACAAAACAAGGGGATCAAGGGGATTCGAATTGGAAAGGAAGAAGTTAAACTTTCATTATTTGCAGATGATATGATAGTGTACATAAGCGACCCGAAAAACTCCACCAAAGAACTCCTACAGCTGATAAACTCCTTTAGTATCGTGGCAGGTTACAAGATCGACTCCAAAAAATCAGTCGCTCTCCTATATACAAAGGATAAGGAAGCAGAGAAAGAAATCAGAGAAGCTTCACCTTTCATGATAGCCACAAATAGCATAAAATATCTTGGGGTAACTCTAACCAAGGAAGTGAAAGACCTGTTTGACAAGAACTTTAAGTCTTTGAAGAAAGAAATTGAAGAGGATACCAGAAAATGGAAGGATCTCCCTTGCTCTTGGATTGGGAGGATCAACATAGTAAAAATGGCAATACTACCAAAGGCAATCTATAGATTTAATGCAATCCCCTTAAAGATCCCATCAAAATTCTTCACAGATCTTGAGAGGACAATAATTAACTTTATATGGAAGAACAAGAAACCCAGGATAGCCAAAACAATCTTATACAATAAAAGAACTTCTGGAGGCATTACCATCCCTGACTTCAAACTCTATTACAGAGCTACAGTATTGAAAACAGCTTGGTATTGGAATAAAAATAGAGAAGTCGACCAAGAGAATCGAATAGAAGACCCAGATCTTAACCCACAAACCTATGAACACCTGATTTTTGATAAAGGAGCTAAAAGTACACAATGGAAGAAAGAAATTATCTTCAACAAATGGTGCTGGCATAACTGGATGTCAACCTGTAGAAGAATGAAAGTAGATCCGTGTCTATCACCATGCACAAAACTCAAGTCCAAATGGATTAAAGACCTCAATATCAATCTGAACACACTGAACCTGTTAGAGGAGAAAGCGGGAAGTACTCTACAACATTTGGGCACAGGAGACCGCTTCCTACGTATAGCCCCAGCAGCACAGACATTAAGGGCAACATTGAATAAATGGGACCTCCTGAAGCTGAGCAGCTTCTGTAAAGCAAAGGACACTGTCACTAAGACAAAAAGGCAGCCTACTGACTGGGAAAAGATCTTCACCAACCCCACAACAGACAAAGGTCTGATCTCCAAAATATATAAGGAACTCAAGAGACTAGACTTTAAAATGCTAATGAACCCAATTAAAAAATGGGGCACTGAACTCAACAGAGAATTCTCAACAGAAGAAGTTCGAATGGCCAAAAGACACTTAAGGGCATGCTCAACCTCCTTAGCAATCAGGGAAATGCAAATCAAAACAACATTAAGATACCATCTTACACCTGTCAGAATGGCTAAAATCAAAAACACCAATGATAGCCTTTGCTGGAGAGGATGTGGAGTAAGGGGTACACTCATCCATTGCTGGTGGGAATGCAAACTTGTGCAACCGCTTTGGAAAGCAGTGTAGAGGTTTCTCAGGAAATTTGGGATCTACCTACCCCAGGACCCAGCAATCCCACTCTTGGGAATTTACCCAAGAGATGCCCAATCATATTACAAAAGCATCTGTTCAACTATGTTTATAGCAGCATTATTTGTAATAGCCACAACCTGGAAACAACCTAGATGCCCTTCAGTGGAAGAATGGATGAAGAAAGTGTGGAATATATACATATTAGAGTACTACTCGGCGGTAAAAAAACAATGACATCTTGAATTTTGCATGCAAATGGAGGGAAACAGAAAACACCATCCTGAGTGAGGTAACCCAGGCCCAAAAAGATGAACATGGGATGTACTCACTCATAATTGGGTTCTAGCCATAAATAAAGGACATCGAGCCTATAATTCGCAAAAAATCCTAGAGAAGCTATATAAGAAGGTGAACCCAAAGAAAAACATATAGTTATCCTCCTGGATACTGGAAGTAGACAAGATTGCCGGACAAAAAATGGGAACATAGGGGTGGGATGGGATGGGGGGAGCGGGAGAGAAAAGTGTGAAGTGGAGGATGGGAAGAGCCTGGGGGAATAGGATGGTTGGGATATAGGAAGGGTGGATATGGGAACAAGGAATTATATATCTTACTTAAGGGAGCCATTCTAGGGTTGGCAGAGACTTGACTCTAGAGGGGTTCCCAGGTGTCCAGGAAGACGCCCCCAGCTAGGTCCTTGAGCAGCTGAGGAGAGGGTGCCAGAAATGTACAGATCCTATTGCCATACTCATGAATATCTTGCATATCACCATAGAACCTTCACCTGGCATTGGATGGAGAAAATGACAGAGCCCCACATAGGAGCACCGGACTGAGCTCCCAAGGTCCCGATGAAGAGCAAAAGGAGGGAGATCATGAGCAAGGAAGTCAGGACCGTGAGGAGTGCATTTACCCATTGAGACGGTGGGACAGATCTAACGGGAGACCACCAAGTCCAGTTGGAATGGGACTGATGGAACAGGGGACCAAACCGGACTCTCTGAATGTGGCTGACAGTGGAGGAGGACTGAGAAACCAAGGACAAAGGCAATGAACGTGATCTCTACAGCATGGACGGGTTCACTGTGAGCCTTGTCAGTTTGGTTGCTCACCTTCCTGGACTTAGGGGGAGCTGGGAGGACCTTGGACTTAACATAGTGAAGGGAACCCTGATGGCTCTTTGTCTTGGAGAGGGGTGGAGTGGGGGTATGGGTGGAGGGGAGGGGAGGGAAGGGGGAGGAGGAGGGAAGGAGATGGAAATCTTTAATAAAAAAAAGAAAATTCAAAGTTATTAAAGCATTATACAATCTAAAAAAAAGTTAGTTATTAGACCAAAATAACATGGCAAATAGAGTGATCAATGTGAACCCAGTTCTTTGTGACTATAGTTACATATTGAACCTGTAAGCGATGGTATATCGAACTAGATCATCCCAAAGGTTTCTTACAGCTTAGATGATTTTTGAAATCATTAATTTGTGCATTTACTTATTCAGGGAACAGTTACTGAGCACCTACTGTATACTACTCTCTGGATCTGTGCTCTGGTGACACATAAGCAAAGAGACCCCCAAACTTCTGGAAGCATGGGGGCCTTAGGGGAGGGTTGAAGGGGAGGGGAGACACAGGGAGGGAAGCAGAGAAAAATGTAGAGCTGAATAAACTCACTGATCTCTTATTTGACTGTATAGGGACAAATGACAGTAAGTTACTAAATAACTAAGGTATTGCGTGTGTTACATCGTGTCAAGTGCTACAGAGCAAATTTAAAAAAAAGTGCAGTGGAAGGATGAGAAGTGCTTGTGATCAGAGACTTCATATTATAATTTTAATTTTAATAAAACTGATCATCGCATCTGCATTTCCCCTTTCATAGATAGTGTAGATAAAATTCTAATACTATTGATTGCTTAAAAGTCATTCTATATGGCCAAGACCAAAAACACTGATGACAACTTATGCTGGAAAGGTTGTAGGGAAAAGGGAACACTTCTGCATTTCTGGTGGGAGTGAAAAGCTGTACAACCACTTTGAAAATCAGTACAGTGTTTTCTCAGAAAATTAGGAAACCACCTACCTCAAGATCCAGCAATACCACTTTTGAGTATATATCCAAAGGATGCTCAATCATGCCACAAGGACATGTGCTCAGCTATGTTCACAGCAGCATTATTTGTCATATCCAGAACCTGGAAACAACCTAAATGCCCCTGGACCAAAGAATGGATAAGGAAAATGTGGTTCATTTACACCATGAAGTACTACACAGTAGGAAAAAATAATGACATCTTGAATTTTGCAGGCAAATGGATGGAGCTAGAAAACATCATATTGAGTGAAGTAACCCAGGCCCAGAAAGACAAATATCATATGTACTCACTCATAAGTGGTTTTTAAACATAAAGCAAAGAAAATCAGCCTACAAATCACAACCTCAAAGAACTCAGACAACAATGAGGACACTAAGAAAGACTTACATAGATCTAATATACATGGGAAGTAGAAAGTAGAAAAAGACAAGATTTCATGAGTAAATTGGGAGCATGGGGACCTTGGGGGAGGGTTGAAGTAGGAGGGGAGAGGCAGGGAGGGGAGCAGAGAAAAATGTAGAGCTCAATAAAAATCAATTTAAAAAGTCATTCTACAGACTCAATTACGTTTCTTAAATATTGACTAGAACTTTCTATGGCAAATATTCTCTTAACCAGTTTCCCAAAAGCAACTAATCAAATTAACAAAGCTTTTCCATTCTATGTAGAAAACCTAATGACTAATCCATGAGGTTCACTAAGCCATTTGTGTGTGTGTGTGTGTGTGTGTGTGTGCGTGTGTGTGTTGATATCGTTGATATCCTTTCCCCAAGATTTTTATGACGCCCATTCATAGTACTTTCAACTTAGCAGAGGTCAGTTGAGTGTGTTCAAAACCGCTTTTGATAAAACAACACAAAAACAAATAGGAGCTGGAGAGATGGCTCAGTGGTTAAAAGTACTTGCTGCTTGTGCAAAAGACCTACGTTCAGTTCTCAGCACCCACAACATTGCTCACAACTATTTATAACTGCAGTTCTATGGGATCGGACATCCTCGTCTGGCTTCTACAGGCACCAGGAACACATGTGGTACACATATATAAGCACAGACAATAATTCATATGCAAAAATAAAAATAAATTAATCACTTTAAAAATACAATAAGTTAAAGCCCATTTCAGCCTATTCCATGTGCTATTTCGCTGTGTACTTTAATAAAATTTTATGCATGTGAAAGGAGTTACTTCTAAAATCTGGTAAGCCTGGTTAAAGTGGAATCATTTTCTTTAAAAATGATGTCCAATTAATTGGAGATAAGACAACTGTAAAAATTAGGAACAAAATTATTGCTTGTTACCTTGCAATTATCTTTAGAATGTCACTAGATTTTAAAGATAGTGCTGTAGAAATCAGAGACAATGCATTACAGATGTGATTTCTACAAAAAGAAGAAAAGAAAAGAGGCTATGGAACACTAGTCAAGGGACATCCTCAAAAGAAAGGTCATGGTACGTACTACATCACAGGATTAGCAAGTAATTGGACACTTATGCATTCATAAAAATATATTTAAGTAATACTTTTAGATTTCTTTTATTTATGTTTCTATGCATGTGTATGTGCTTTTGTAGATGTGGATACCAGAAGAGAATATTGAATCCTATCACGTGAAAGGAATTACAGGTATTAGCAAGATGTCAGGCTCCATTCGTGGTATCTTAATCACTATTCTATTGTGTGAAGAGACACCATGGCCAAGGCAAATTTTGCAAAGAAAACAATTTAATCGGGGTGGCTTATAGTTTTAGGGAGTTAGTTCATTATCACAGTGTAAGGGAGGATGGCCACAGCAAGGCAGGCATGGGGCTGAGAGCTTTACATCCTTTTTGTAGGCATCAGGCAGAGAGAAATAGGCTGGGCCAGGCATGGGCTTTTAAAACTCAAAGCCACCCCCAGTGACATACCTCCTCCAACAACAACTCGCCTCCTAATCCTTTCCAAATAGTGCCACCAACTGAAGACTATGCATGTCAATAAACGAACCTATGGGGGCCATTCTCATTCAAACCACTACACATGGGTGCTGGGAGCCAAACCCCAGACCTCATGACTGTCCAACAAGCACTCTCAAGTGATGAGCTGTCTCTCCAGATGTCTTCATTAGGGTTTCTATCACTGTAGCAAAACACCATGACCAAAAAAGCAAGTTGAGGAGGAAAGGGTTTTAGGCTTACACTTCCACATGGCTGTTCATCACTGGAGGAAGTCAGTACAGGAACTCAAGCGGGGCAGGAACATGGAGTCAAAAGCTGATGCAGAGACCATGGAGGGGAGCTGCTTACTAGCTTACTTCCCATGGCTTGTTCAGCCTGCTTTCTTATAAAGCCCAGGACCACCAGTCCAGAGATGGCACCACCCACAATGGGCTGGGCCCTCCTCCCCCATTGATCACTTATAGCTGGATCTTATGGAGGCATTCTCTCACCTGAGGTTCCTTCCACTCTGTTGACTCTAACTTGTTGTCAAGTTGACATAAAACCAGCCAGTACAAGCCGGGCGGTGGTGGTGCACGCCTTTAATCCCAGCACTCGGGAGGCAGAGGCAGGCGGATCTCTGTGAGTTCGAGGCCAGCCTGGTCTACAAGAGCTAGTTCCAGGACAGGCTCTAAAAAAGCTGCAGAGAAACCCTGTCTCAAAAAACAACAACAACAACAAAAAAAAACCAGCCAGTACACCAGCCTAAAAAACATATGTTTTAAAATACATGAGTCATTTATTATTTTACTTAACCTGATTTTTTTCAGCTAAGTAGAAAAAACCATGATCGGACTTTTATGTACCTTCCAAACACTGTGTTAGGAAATATGAATAGTAATATGCCAATGAGTATGCTGTATTTGAAAACAACTAAACATGGATATAATAAGGAATAGAAAATAATCAGCATGCCCAACAGTCCTGGAATAGTCTGACTTGTGGTAGTTTATATTGATTGCCCTACTTCATTTTGGCTGCACATATATTTATTTTCTTTTTTAATTTTAAATTTTTCAAAAAATGTTTATATTTGTTACCTTGCCACAATTCCTCCAAGATGCCCCTACCCTTCTCACACAACTTCATATTCTTTCTCTCCCCCACCCATCCCCCAAAACACAAAGATAAGCACACACAAAAAAAATGGGGGAAAATCCATTTTGCACGGGCCACTATTATATAATGGGAAAAATAATGTCCCAAGTAAACATCAAATGCTACCAAATAAAACCCCCAAACTAGGAATGGGCTACATCTTTTTTTGTGTGAGTTGACCAAAAAGGTCTCATTGTCCCATCTCTAAACATTGCAGTCTATTGTCACCACTATTGGTTACTCTCTACAACCTAGCAGTAAGACCCTATTGCGAATCTACCATAGACTTATACAATCCAACACAGAGATCCTGAGCAGGTGCTCAGCTAGACGGTTCACCACCTACTGACTAGCATTCATAATACAGGAAAGTGCCATACACTCTACTGAAGGAGAAAAGCAATCATTGATCTCACTCATATACAAACCCTGTGAAGCACAATAGTGACCTGCCTGCAAGATACACAGTGCTAACGTGGCACAAACGTCATAGGAGTAACCACCAACCGTTGGATTGCATTTGAGGTCCCACTCCACATGATAAAACCTATACCTGGGCCTGTTAATGATACCAAGAACCTGAGACTGATAGGTCATAGGCACTATGAGAACACCCTATCATTCTCACGAGCGTGCCTGCTTGAATAATAAAAAACCTTCAACAACAAAAATTAAAATGTGTGTTTTTGCAAAGTCCCAGCACTGAGAAGGGGAAGTTGACACAAGGTCCCACTCTTAACTAAGAAGCTGTCTGCAGTTGAGGCCTGCAGGAAAAGGGAAAAGTCAGTTTTCTCCAGTGGCTTGCTACTGGGTAGCTCAACCTCAATACAGGGCAGGCCCCGTGACCAGGAAAATAAACTCCTTGAGTTTTTGTGACCTATTTGTTTCATTTTGGTTTGGTTTGGTTTGGCATTTTTGTCTTATTGAGTTTTTGTTTGCTTCTTTTGATTTGTTTAATAGAGAGAGGAAGGACATGAAGTGGGTGTGTGCAGAGGATCTGGGAGGAACTGGGGAAAGGAAAGGAATGTGATCACAATATAATGAATGAAGAATTGTTAAATATAACAAACAGATGTTGAGCAGGTTCTAGGAAAGGGGAAGTCAAAGCCATTTTATGCTCCAGGTTAATCTGAGAAGACTGGGTGAAGCAGTGTCTAATGGATGAAAACTTATTTAAATTTAACAAGCAGGTGCTTAGCAGGTTCCAGAAAGAAGGAAGTCATAGCCATTTCATTCTCCAGGTTAATCTGAAAAAAACATGTGAAGTAGTGGCTGAGAAAAGCCCTGGAAGAGAACTACGGCTTCCCAGGTGGAATCGTCAGGAGCAGCAGCAAGTCAAGGGAGGCAGATAGGGAAACACCTCCAGAGATCGATGCTGAATGGGGACAACTGCGCAAAAGCTTAAAGACTGAAAACAACTATTCTGAGTATGAATGCAGCTCATCCAGGGTAGAGCTGAACAACACTGGCTCAAATTTCCAGACTAGACAGTGGTCATAGTATGAAAAGTCACCAAGACACACAATCAGTACTTGATTCTTCAGGCCGTGGGTAAACAGGAAAAGATTTCGAGCGAAATTATAATGTCCTTTTGTTTAAAAGAATATAGATGTCACGTCCTGCACGCCTATCAGGTGACAACCAATGATGGTACTAACATTACACAGGTTATATCTGTCCACCAAAGCGTATTTTATCATCCACTGTCTTATCTACTACTCATTACCAGACCCCCTACTTCAGTGGCCCTCTTTTTTTTAAAATTGTGTACTTACTTCTGCTTGTTTGGCACTTCTGAGATGGTTGAGGTAGTAATGGGATATTCAGTTCCTAACATATGACTGCCAGAACTCGATTCTTTATCTCTACCACCTCCTATGAAATCTTGGCCTAGATACTTAGCCTACACATATAACTCTGAACTAGCATATTACAGTAAAGGGGATGTGCTGTGCAGTCAAAAAAAATCTACTGGTCTCAGGACCAGTGACATGGATTAGTGAGTAAAAGTGCATACCAACCAGTGATTCAAGTTTGACAACCTGTCTTCCATCCCCACAACCCCCACAAAGATAGCAGAGAACCAACGCTACAAAGCTGTCCTCTGACCTCCTAACATGATCTATAACATGCATGCACAATCACACATGATACACACATACTACAACAACAATAATAATAATTAACATAACAGTTTCTTCATCTTCAGCCTGTACCTGGGGACAAGGGGTGTTAAAAAGCATTTTTTAGGTAATCATGGATGATTCTAAAGCACAGTAGAAGCAGCCACCACACCTCGGCAAGAAATAACCTATCTGAGCCTACTTATTCATCTGTAAATTGCTATCAACAAAAGTACCCAATAGATGTGGTGTTTTAGATACCACATGACTATGTACTTAGAACACGGTGTTTAATAAAAAGTTGCATTGACATATATGCACTCATATATACTGATGTCTTTTTTCCAAACTAACAAAAATAAACCTCTTCTCACACCGGTTCTATGAGTTAATGTTTTCAGAATCTGTAGAACAAAGAACATCTTTTAAACCAATTTCTGAGACACCTGTCATTCATTTATTCACTCAAGGTTGAAGCTTGAACAATAATTTCCTTCAATCCCGACATTCTTCAGGCACCACCAAGAATATATTTTGCTTGTGTATTTTTGGCAAGCTCACTGTGTCTGTGATTCATTAGTGTCACAGGAGTGACTGAAATATTTTGGTTCCTATCTCAGTTGAAAGAAATATTGTCATTTTTCCAGTGAAATACATGAAATGTATTCTGATAGTTCTTTTCAAAAACCCTGTTCTGACTAGAATTAGCATTTCCATTAGTAACCATCAGAGGTATTCTACTTGGCTGAAACAAATATATTTATAAACTATGTAAGTCTATGCTGGAGCCTTAATGCAACTGCATCCTCAAAGCCTACTCCAGGACTGCACCGTACAGTTGTCTGTGCTGCCGACAGCACAGCAAGACTATTTGCTGACTCTTACAGAGCTTTCTTTCCCACCCACTCCTCTAGAATATGGCCAGAGGCATATAAAGGTAGAAGTGGACTAAGACTCTCCACACACCCTCATAAGCACTACATCCAAATGTGTCCCCACAACCACTAATGACAGCAGAGGAATGAGCCTAGTTCCTAGTTTTAGTAGAATAATGAGAAAAAAATGTGTCGAAGAAGAAGAACAAGTTACCTATGTCCCTCCTACCTCAGCATAGCTTACGGAGATGCCACTCACCTAACAGGAGAGACAATACAAGGTAGAACTCAGCAGTGGGCCCACCATGATGAAATGCAAAACTGGGAAGAGGCCCTGAGGCTCTCGTCTCAGGTCGATGTCCAAAGATGGAGCTTCTGGGCCCACCAAAGAACCAGAAGGGACAGGAAACCTCAGGCAGACAGACTTGTGTTTTGGCTACAACAGACTTTGCGGCCATATCTGCTACAACCTACAATCTAAAATACAAGTTTAGAGTCAGTCTTGACTCCAAGGAACTAGCTCCACCAACTCTCCCTACAACTTGAGCAGCACAGTACAGAGAAAACCTCCATCCATGACTGAAGTGGTATTTTATTTGTATTTTAATAAATAAAGCTTGCCTGAAGATCAGAGAGTAAAACAGCCCTTCTGATGAGCCTAACAGACCAGGCAGTGCTGACACACACCTTTAATCCCAGTAGCCACAGTAGTTTGCCATAGAAACCGAGCTGTGCATGCTTTTAATCTGTGATGCACACCTTTAACCCCAGACCTAAAGAGTAATATAAAGCAGGATGATACAAATCACAAACACAGTCTCATTCTGAGATTCCTGGAGACAGGATCGTAATTTCAGACTGAGATCAAGGTAAAAACCAGTGGATGGCTGCTCTGCTTTTCGGATCTTCAGGATGAACCCCAATTTCTCTGTGTGTTTTTATTAATTGTGCCTCACACGACATCCATAATGGCAAAAAAGGGGGGCTAGAGTGGGGAACTAACCATAAGAGTGGTTAGGAGGTTCTTCTGTTCATGTGTTGCTTTCACTGGTTAAATGAATAAAGAAACTGCTTTGGGCCTGATAGGACAGAACTTCGGTAGGCAGAGAAGACAGAACTGAATGCTGGGAAGAAGGGCACAGTGAGAGACGTCATAGATCTTCTGCCTGAGACGGACGCTGGTTAGAATCTTGCCGGTAAGCCACAGTCACGTGGCATTACACAGATTAATAGAAATGGGTTAAATTAAGATGTAAGAATTAGCCAATAAGAAGTTAGAGCCAATAGTCAAGCAGTGTTTTAATTAATACAGTTTCTGAGTAGTTATTTCGGGTGTAATCTAGCGGGGTGGCTGGGACAAACAACAGGCCCCTCTCCTTGCAACAATAAGAGATTACATTAGAACTCAGGGACAGGTCCACAATACTGAGATTATACACAAGGAAGAAGCCAATGGTCCCTGCCATCCAGTCGCTGCCTGCAGATAGAGCCTCTACAGCAGACCTGGCAGAGACCTACAACTAAACTGTACATCAGGCTCCATCACCCCAGACAGCTACATTTGCATCAGATCACAAACAGACCAAATAGTTCATAGCAGCAGAAAAAAAAAAAACAGCAATATAGGTCTTGGCTCTCTCCTTGGGCCTCAGTTGTTTGAGTGGGCTGTGGACCATGTGCCTGTGTTTGGGTGTTAAAAAAACTGTACTAGCTATGGAGCTGCCAACTTCACCATTCTCATAAGCCTATAGAATACAATATGGGGAAAGTTTGTTTGAGGAAGAAAGGGAAAGGCAGCATAATCCACTGCTTTGTAGACATGTGTATAATCTTCACACTAAGTACAAGTTTTAGGCAGAGTTCTGTGCTGTCCAAATAGTCAATTGTTCAGGCAAGTGGATGTATCTAGAAAAAAAAATCCTGAGTGAGGTAACCCATACCCAGAAAGACAAATATACTATGTATGCACAAGTATACACACAGACATACGATGAAAAACGAAAGTATTTTTAAGATGGGGATGAATCTTTATTAGCTTACCCCTAAAATTTTTCTCTCAACCCTTCTCCACTCCTATATAACCTGCCACTCTCTTAGGCCATTTTGAAATGAGAATAATAGGAATCCCATGCTGATTGTCCACTTTGAATTATAGTGTTCTCTCCTACGTGAGTAAGATCCTTTTCTAATATCGTCTTTCTAAAAAAATAATTAAATGATGTTTTGAACTTGTGTTTTTCTGTATATAAATACAAAACTGCAAATCAGTAATTTCAATAACTTGCTACAATCAGGTGTGGTAGCGCAAGCTTTAATCCCAGCACTCAGGATGCAGAGGCAGGCAGATTTCTGTGAATTGGACATCAGCCTGATCTGCATAGGGAGTTCTAAGAACTGTTTGTATAAAAATTATCAATGTATAATCAGTTGCCACCAACCAGACTTGATATAGGTTCTGGGCAAACTTCAACTCAAAGCCCTTATTATATAGTCCATACTCCCACACTTCCTAAGCAAAAGCTAGTAAATATGACTTAGTCTTTTCTGTATTCTATAGTGTCTTTACAATTAGTGGGACAGTTTCTATTACACTGCATCATACATTTTACAAAATTATGATACAGCACACTGATGCCAATATTCTAATTTGAAGTTTCCCGGTGCTTTAGTATTTTTAGAAGCATTATGTATTATTTTGTTGCTTTCTTCCTCGCTTACAAAAGAATAAAGTGCCCTTCTTTTCTGTTATCAGTTTGCCTTCTGGCAAGCACATCTATTACACTCTGAGCCTTCATTCATTCACAAGCATTCACTGAAAGTCAATAACGTTTCAGACACCAAGTCAGGGAGAGAGATGTGACAATATGAGCTGCCATGTCTGACATCTTGGAGTTTAAAAGGCAGAGCAAAGACGAGCAAAGAAACAATTATCCCATGGTATGGTGTGAGCAGCATAAACGAGGAGCCACTTAATCCCTGGAAGTAATAGCCAAGTTGAAAACATCAGGGAAATCTCCCTGGAGGACATTATTAACGAGCTAAATTTTGAAGGATATGAAGGAATTGCCCAAAACGTAGAGTTAAGGAAGATTTGATAAGCTCTATAGCAGTATATATATTTATTGTAAACTATGAAAACATGAGGTAATGAGGTCTCGAAGGGTAATGGAAGCTTACATGGAGAAGAGGGGAGTAGTTAGAGAGGATTTGGGGGGATTATTTAACACAACTTAGCGATTCTTTGAATGGTGGACCAGAAGGTATAAATACTAGAAATCAACTGTGACACAGTGAACAAAGAAGTTCACTGAACAGGAAGCAATGTAAAGAAGGAACAAGTATGAAGGACAAGATGACAGTTTTATCTCTGAAAATGCTAGGTTTAGAGTGAATATTTTCAGCAGGCAATAGATAAAACGAATCTGGTGCAAAAAAAATGAGGAGAAAGGCACACTTGCAATCAGAGAAATACATTTATTTACTCTGTGCATAAATAATGATTAGTTATGACATAGGCTAGAATGAGATTCAGTCTGCGTATGAGCTTGGGTGTCTAATCAGCATCTCCAACCTATCACTTACAAAATGGGCCTATCTGTTTCCATTCACACACCAGTACAACTGCTGTTGGTCTCCTACCTCGGTAGGTGTCACCTACATAACTGTTCAACCAAAAACCTAGATATTACTTTAAATCCCTCTTCTCCCGCCCTTTGTTAACTAAGATACTTCCAAATCATATCAGTGCTTCCACCAAAACATCTCCTATCAATTTACTTCTCTCCGTTACTCCCTCCGTAGTCTGGAAACTCTACCACAAACCTACAGCACGACAGCCTGGCGTCGATACTTCTACTCTTAACCAAACTTCATCCTCTCTAAGAATTCTCACACTTGGCAGTCTCTCTGATTGGAAGCTGACTTCTCCTGAACAATGCATACACTACCTCGAACTCCGTTCAGGACTCCACTCGTATGTCACATTCTGGGAAAGGCCTTCTCTGATTAACGAAGACATTTTGGCCTGGCTCATCTCACACACACTCACAAATCAGTCTGCCACAAAGCCCCAGCTTCCTTTATGTATTTCATTTGTAACATCATGAAAATCATCCAACCTTTAATTCTTATGAAATCATCCTGCAGGTCGCATGATTCATTATGAACTACATGTGTCACACACATCCTTACCACATAGACTAGAACTAAGCTATAGATTTTATCTATTTTTGCTTATCTTTGCATTCATATTTTTGGCATCTAATATCTATTCAATAAATATTATTTAATATGTAATTAATGGAAATGTTTACCTATAGACCTAAATCTTGATTCTCAGTTATCAACATTATTGTATTAAATTATTTTCTATGTGTATATCATAAAATTGCAAAGCCATAAAATTGATTTTTTTTAATCTGGGTAATACATTACCCAAGCTGACATACATGTGGTGAATATACATATGCACATAAAAGTCACTGTAAAAACAGATTTTTCAGGAATTAATAATATGCTTTTTGATGTACTAAGAATTTTAATCTATGTGAATAACGATAGAAAAGGAAACTTTGTACTTTCTGATATTTTTCACAAAAGCCCAAACATATAACTTAGATCTTCAACAATTTTGCTCTGAAAATTTTACTCCTGTCTAAAGGGATCATCGAAATGGAATTCTCCCTGACTTTTGGGCAACCGGGGATATTTCAGTGATAGACACCCTCTCTTACCTTCAAATTTTAACCTTTGGCTACTACCCTGCATAGGCATACTGACAGAATCCACAAGGACTCTGCTGTCTCTTGCCTCAAATAAAGGATCAACAGATCAAATGTCATCCCTGAAAAAAAAAAGAAAGAAAAGAAATTCTAACCAAACTTCCCTCTACTACCTGCATGAGTTTTCTGTGCCTGGAGATCCCTCCGGATACACAGGACTCCAAGAAATTGCTCTCAGATGCTGCCAGGGACCCAGGGCACAGACGGATTGTTTCTCAGTCACCACTGTATTCAATCAAAAGACAACACATTTGAGGAAGTCAAGTCTTCTTGCTGCTGTTTGTTTCCATAGTCTGTTCAGTGTGGGCAGGAGACTGGGCTCTGGTCTGAGAGGCACTAATGAGGTAAGAAGGTTAATTCTCAATTGAGTGACATACTGATACTTTGTTCGGAGGCTTTCCTACAAATAAGTCTATTCTCAGAGCAGTTGTTACCCAATCCTACAAATCCTACAAAATCAATCCTACAGAAGTCATTAGAGGTTGAACAATGAAAATTTTACCCAAGAAAGAGAATTTGAAATGTTACACTAAACAAGATGGTCTTTCATATCAAGCTCAAAGAATTGCATTTAAAATAAATGAGGCTGAGTGCGTGCATAGGTAGAAAGAGTGTGGTTCTTGAGGCCTTATCTGAGCGCACTGATTTCATAGCATGTTTACCTCACTGGGTAAAAGTTTTCCCTGCCAGAATTACCTTCGAAAGAACTCTATTTCCTACGTAAGGAAAAACAGCTCTGTGGTTAGAAATGCTCTTAAGTGAGGTAAAATTATCCACGGTGTTTGCTACAGATTCAACTGACAGGAAAGAGGGGATGGAAACCCTGCTCTGCTGACAGTCCTTATGGAAACAGATGGAAAACACAGCCTTGAATGCTTCCTGGAGACATAACTGAGCCCATCGTTAGCCCCACATCAAGAAAGCTTAGTCCTACAAGGAAATAAGATCTTAAACCTCTAACATCAACATCTAGTTTATAATTCATAAGCGTTGTAAATTGTTTAGTTTAGTTTAGCTAGGCATAAATGAAAGAGATCTAGTGTTAGCCATCATGAAATCTTGACAGCTCTGCCTTTAGCATAAGTGCTAAACCAGACAATTCCTCACTACCTGCACTGCATCTAGTCTCATCTTTGCCTTATATTGCTACAGAAATAGGCTCTTTACTAATGTCTCTGGTGCCATCCTTGCTCTCCAATCACATTCTACTCTAAACACGAAAACCACAGTGATCCTGTGGAAATTAAAATTACATCAAGTCATTCTTGGACTTCAATGTCCTCCAATAAGTTGATCTCTACCTCCCTTCTAGTAAAATTCAAATTCCAACAGGAATTTAGCCAGCCTGAGATTTTAACTTATTCTGTTTCCAGGACCTGCTCCTTTGGTCACAACTTCCCAGAAGCTTTAAACTTTGAGACCAGTACTCAAATAAATCTTTAGTTATGTGATATTCCCATAGAAATCAGTAGTTTTGCTGTTCTCCAGGAATTCCTAATCCTGTTGTATTCTTCTACCCAGGCTTGGCTTTTCCTGCCATTGCCGGCTGTTAGTAATAATTTTCTACTTTACATTCCCCACCCTATGTCCTCAAGCATCATGTCCTACTGTAAATTCATTTATCCATCCAAGAAGTATCCACAGATGACTTCCTATGTCCCAGGCTTCGATAACATGGTTAAACTATGTGCTCATTCTAAGACCTCTCACGTCAGTGAAACAGGAATGAGTGTTTGCAGAGTCACAGGAGGTGCCAGGAGAGAGGGATGTCAGAGATCACAGCCGTGAGCTCTGTGAGGTGACACCTAGCTAATGTGCTAACAGTCTTCCCTTGCAGCTTAAAACTGTGTGTCTTAACAGAAACCTTCCCGAAAAAGAAGACTGCGTCTTAGCTGACAAGAGTGATGCTGGGGGCAGCCGTTCTGGGTTCTGTATCAAGCCAAGAGATTTAATATATAAAGATACAGATTACATAAGTACACTTTCAGTTTACATCGGAAATGTCACCGTTAAGTCTAACTATACAAATGATGTCTGCTTAAAGAATGAACTTTATAAAGGGAACTATTTTAGGGGCTAGGAAACAGGGCCAGAACCTGGCTTCAAGGTTACTTATGCTGTCCACATCATGCACTCTTGTTTCAGGACAAACAAGTGTGATCCAGAACTTATCTATTCTACATAATGAGAAACTAGAATATAAGTTACTAGATCACTAGTGGGATTTCAAGAAATTCTGGGAGAAAAGAAATGTATTCAACATGTCCAAAATTGGAGGCTTTGAGTAAATAGCAATGGCTATTCAAAGTTGGGAGTCATTAAACTATACCAAAGTATATAGTTTGGAACAATGCTTTTAATATACTCAGGTGTTGGTTCTTCACCATTCTTCCTGTTACAGGGCCAGGAGTTGAGGAGGACATTTGAAATAAACATTGGCTCCGAGACAAGAGGACCCATGGTTTATGTGTGGCATTTGCTGTCAACAAGCACAAGCAGCAGATGACATACCTATATTGCAAGTGCAAATGAAGGATTTGTACAACTACTTGATTTGTATACTAAGATTGAAATTTGAGTTAATCTAAGCCGGGCGGTGGTGGCGCACGCCTTTAATCCCAGCACTCAGGAGGCAGAGACAGGCGGATCTCTGTGAGTTCGAGGCCAGCCTGGTCTACAGAGGGAGTTCCAGAACAGGCTCCAAAGCTACAGAGAGACCCTGTCTTGAGAAAAAAAATGAAATTTGAGTTAATCTATCTATGGGAAACAAGAACAAGAACCTTTAGTGTGCAAGAAGAAACCGATAATTAACGGGGGGGGTGGTGGTACTAAAAGAAACACTGTGGTGCCGGATGTGTTCGAGTCTTTTTTATAGCACTTTTCTGTCATCTTGGAGCAAAGCTCGTTAACATGCGAGATGTTCTGACATACCTTCCTGGAGGGAAGATCCTTATACTCAGGGAGCAAACAACTCAAAGGCTTCAGGAAGTCACTTAAAATGGTCAAGTGCACCAGAGCCTGTCCTTCCAAAGCATGTATAAGTAGTAAGGACCGCTGTAAGATACTCTCAGACCAGCTGCACTGCCAAGAAGAGGCAGAAGCCAATCAAGCTGCCCGCAAGAAGAAAAGACCATCTGGGCTGCCTGCAAGAGGCTCAGACCAACTGAGCTACCTGAAAGAGATAGTCTCCAACCTGTTGCTTCTTGAAAGTTATGTAGTGATCCGAACCCCAGGATTCCTGCTCTTATGAGCAATCACCCACTCTGGGCTGGGTTTTTTGGTGATGTAGCTGAGTTTGAGTAATTTCTGCTCCTGTAAGTAATGACAATTAACACACATTGGTTCACCAAGCTGAGTTTTCAGCTGAATTTTAGTGGCATCATAATTTTGGTTGGTGATCAGTTCTCTGTCTGGGGTGAGTAGATGTCTGTTTACTCCTCCCTGGGAATAGAGCAGAGTCATATAGACTTGTGGGATTTTATACTTCATGTAAAGTTGGTAGATTTACAGTTCTAAATGCATCTCAGGCTACATTATATTTTATAGAAATATTCACCAAGATGAGCAAAAGTTCTGATAAGCACATTCAATAGATGGTTCATGGTTTTCAAATACAATTCACCAGTAAAGGTAGGACTGGTTGATTCTAGAGACATAAATAAAATAGGCAATGACCTAGGACATTTTAAAGAAAACATCTTTTTAAAAAGACAATATTGATAGAAAGTAAACTGGTATAACCACTATAGAAACCTATGCAGACTTTGCTGAAAACTCTGGAAATTGAACTATTATTTGACCAAGTTATACAATTATGTACATACAAAGTACTCCATAATGTTTTTTTTCTTTTTTTTTCTTTTTTTTTTTTTTTGGTTTTTCGAGACAGGGTTTCCCTGTAGTTTCTAGAGCCTGTCCTGGAGCTAGCTCTTGTAGACCAGGCTGGCCTCGAACTCAGAGATCCGCCTGCCTCTGCCTCCCGAGTGCTGGGATTAAAGGCGTGCGCCACCATGGCTCTACCAAGTGAATATTCCTTTTCAGTGTTATCATTTGATGTAATGATTATAGTTATTTTTATTGCACTGAAATGGAATATCAAAATAGTTTTCTGTTTATTTTGTCCCACAGCTAATGATGTTGAACACCTTTAAAGTGTTCAATAGCCATTTGTATTTCTTTTTGCAGAGTTCTCTTTTCATATACATGACTCAAATTTTGAGCTCTTTGGGGATTGTGACATTTATTCTACTGTCATAGATATAATTGACAAATATTTTTCTTTCATTCTCTATGGTGCCTCTCCTATTGATTCACTATGTGGTATGTTGTAGAGAAGGTTGTAAATGTTCTGAGATTTCACTTATCAATATTGATATCATTTTTTGGCTAATAAAGTCATATTCAGAAAAAAAAGACAATATTAAACGCTAGAGAGATGGCTCAGAGGTTAAGAGCATTGGCTGCTCTTCTAAAGGACTAGTGTTTGGTACCCAGAACTCAATGGCAACTCACAACTGTAACTCCTGTTTGCAGGAATATAGCGCCATCTTCTGGTTACTATCAGTAATGCATGCACATAGTGCACCAGACATAGATGCAAGCAAAACAGTAGTAAACATGAAATTAAAATGAATGTATCTTTTAAAAAAAGAAAGGAAGAAACTATTGGTACACATGTTGAAAGGGTACAGGAGATAGCCTATAAGAAACTACAGTGGCAAAAACGGAGTGGATACAATTGTACTTTAAGGATTTGGATTCATATCAAGAATTAAATAAAAATAAAGTACTAATAAAAAAACAGGGAGTGGAAAGAAAGAGGCATAAAAATCACTGAGGCGTATAGCCAAAATATTTAGTAATTATAATGTGAAACTAGATTTACAGTATCAACAGCACACTGACAAAGTTATCAAAATTAACATCACCTATATCAATAAGCAATATCATGAATTCCTTGATCAAATATACCAGGGCATATCATCACTGTATTATACTTTCCAAATAATTCCCAACTTTAACCTACTCATGAGAACTTATTAAAAATTCACAGAGGAGAAGTACTGTACAGAACTAGAAAAGTGTCAAGGTAACAAATTCAGTGCAAGCCTCAAGAATTGCCACATATTGGGGAAAATCTGAGAAGACGGCAGTGCAGGTTGAGGCCCTGAATTAGAATTAGATGTGGACTGAAATCCATACCTTCTGTACTCATTTCAATCCCCTCTCCTATGAGTAAGCAAAGAAGGCGACTAGATTCTTGAAACGCTGCTTAAAATAACCCTGTTATTCATTGCAGCAGCTTATGTGATGGCGTTAGTGCTAGCTTCATCATTAACAGTTGGTGAAATTAATCTCTACTAAGGTTAAACGAAATCACACAATCAGTGAATATTACAGATAGGTGTTAGAGCAAGACACTCAAGTTCCAATAGCTGTGCTCTAAGAGTCTATGCTCTGGTGCCTCCCTTAAGGCTAATGCCAGAGATTTCACATTCTGAAATATTTAGAAATTGAGAATTAGGTTGAGTATAGGGTTCTGCAGTAGTGATTTGCTATTTTAAACTTTGCATACTGCCAAGATTATGCCTTCTGCTGAATCATATTATATATCCAGTTTGCTTTTTTAATTTATTAAAAATTTTATTAAAAATTTCCACCTCCTCCCCTTTCCCTCCCCCTCCCCCCATTCCCCTTTCCCCTCCCTTTCCAGTCCAAAGAGCAGTCAGGGTTCCCTGCCCTGTGGGAAGTACAAGGTCCTCCCCGCTCCATCCAGGTCTAGGAAGGTGAGCATCCAAACAGACTAGGTTCCCACAAAGCCAGTACATGCAGTAGAATCAAAACCCGGTGCCATTGTCCTTAGCTTCTCAGTCAGCCTTCCATGTAAACCACGTTCATAGAGTCCGGTTTCATCACATGTTCCATCAGTCCCAGTCCAGCTGGCCTTGGTGAGTTCCCATTAGATCAGTCCCATTGTCTCAGTGGGTGGGTACACCCCTTGCGGACCTGACTTCCTTGCTCATGTTCTCCCTCCTTCTGCTCCTCATTTGGACCTTGGGGCCTTAGTCCAGTGCTCCAATGTGGGTCTCTGTCTCTATCTCCATCCATTACCAGATGAAGGATCTATGGTGATATGCAAGATATTCATCAGTATGGCTATAGGAAAGGGCCGTTTCAGGCTCCCTCTCCTCAGCTATCCAAGGAACTAGCTGGGGACATCTCCTTGGACACCTGGGAACCCCTCTAGAGTCCAGTCTCTTGCCAACCCTAAAACGGCTTCCTTAATTAAGATATATACTTCCCTGCTCCCGTATCCACCCTTCCTCCATCCCAACCATCCCATTCCCCCAAGCTCTCCCCATCCTCCCCTCCTCACTTTTCTCTCCCCATCTCCCCTTACCCTGATCCCACCCCCACCCCCGAACTCCCAATTTTTGCCTGGCAATCTTGTCTACTTCCATTATCCAGGAGGATAACTATATGTTTTCTTTGGGTTTATCCTGAGTGAGGTAACCCAGACCCAAAATGATGAATATGGTATGTACTCACTCATAAGTGGATTCTAGCAATAAATAAAGGACATTGAGCCTATAATTCGTGATCCTAGAGAAGCTAAATATATATCCAGTTTGTAAATTCACAAAAATATCACTTGTCTAACAGCTGACATGCTCCTAGTGTGGTCCCATTTTCTACTGGGGGCATCCATGTAGCTTCCTTGCCACATCACCATTCTTGGGTTGAAATTTTTTTCCTCTGTAATTGTGACATCAATCAACCAAGTGAACCTACAGGGTTCTCAGAAAGCCAACCCCACCTCTAGATTTAACTGTCTGGAACAATGTGGGTGTTTCCAAAGCTATAAGAAGAAACCATTTGGTGACTGATTATATTCAAAAGTCACTGTAGAATGATTTCAAATGTGTCAGGAAACTGTACTCAGATACCATCAAGAGGGATGGATTTCAGTCATTTATCAGAAACCTTCAAATCATTTCTCCTACAAAAAGTTCAGTCTTAATGCCTGAGCTGATCTGACTGCAGTCTCTACAGTTCTGAAGAGGCACAAGCGTCAATTTCAGAAAGTAGCTGCTGTGTACTTGCATGAATATATAAAAGGTTTACTTATCAACTTTGGTGATGAACCAAAGCAAAAAGGGATTAACTAATTCACTGGAGGGCAGAATACCAATTCAAAATATTTTCAATAGGCTAAAACCAACAAAAATTCAATTACAGAAATACAAGATGAGGGAAGGCGGACTTGACAGTGGCGGGTCATGTGCAAAGAACTCGGGGACTTTAGCTGACCACAAATGTACTTGAGTCAATAATGTGCTGGCTCTCTAAAATGAATAATTTTAGCGACTGTAAATCTGTATTAACCAAAATAAGCTCTAAACGTTCCTTCCGTACATTTGGTCAGTCAACCCGCCTCTGGAATACTCTGATTTAGCTCGTAGCATCACATTTTTGAAAAACAATGTCATTTTCAGAATTTCTAAGTAGAAGACCTAGCTTACTGAGCTGTTTGGGATAAGGTTTCCATAATGCCTATAATTTCCTTGAAGATGTTTCTGAAAGAGAAAATGAGTGAAGAAAGTATGTGAAATGTTAATAACTATTAAATCTAAGTAAAGTATGAGAGTTCATTTTTTGAAGTCTATTTTCTGAGTGGCCTTGAATAGTCCCATAATAAATGCATAACAAATATAAGGGGTCCTCATGGAACAATCACATCAAAAGGTGATTGCAGTGCCTCTAGGACTTGTCCAAAAAACTGTGTTTCGATAGACACACATCTATTAGAACTGACTGTATTGGGGATTAACAGGCATCTGGAGAGCCTAAGTTATATTTTTCACAATGTCTTGTCATTATTGAAATGATTTAAGTTCCCTTCCTCGTATTTCAAAAGATCCACCAAAAACATAAAAAGAGGCCAGTGGATACCAAGACCTCCTCATGTAAAATCAGCTCCTGCAGCTTACGATGGCAAAGTCTGTGTCAATTTGGCACCAGCTGGGATCATTTTGGAAGAGGGAAACTCAACTAAAAAAAATGGCACCCACCAGACTGCCCTGTGAGCAAGCCTGTGGTGTATTTTCTTGATGAGAATTGATGGTGGGGGAGCATTTACTAGTGGTCCTTTGTGCCATAAGAAAGCAAGCTAAGCAAGCCATGATGAGCAGGCCAGTGAACAACACCCCTCCATGGCCTGTTTCAGCTCCTGCCTCCAGGCTCCTGCCCTGAGTCCCTGCTCTGGTTCCCCTCAATGATGGATTTATAAAACATAAAGTGAAATAGAGCCTTTCCTCCCAAAGTTGCTTATGGTTATAGTGTTTTGTCACAGCAATGGAAACCCTAATTAAGACACTTAACTTCTGATCAGTTTTGCCCATACAAACAGGACAAGAAATCAACTCAGAAAGTTTCTCACTCTGATCATCCACCTCATCCTAAAAGCCAGCAGAACTAGTTTCTGAGATAATTTGCTTCCCTGTTTTCCAGTACCTTGAATTCCTTTATGCTCCACGTATTCTATAATCTGACTCAATAGTCCATCAACGAACCCCTCATTCTCTTCTGCTGGGTCCTCTGAAATTCAACAGTTCATCATCACATTCCTCTGTAACCTCAATATTTTGTTTGGAATCTTTCTTTCCTTTATTTTGCTATATTGTCAGAGGTTGAGCCCAGGACCTTGTACATAACACTTAACTCTAATTCTGAATAATTCCACATAAATAGTATAATAGCCCTACCATAAAAAAATCCCAAAATAGCTGGACTACTTTTTTGTCAACTTAACACAAACTAGAGTTATCTAAGAAAATGGAACCACAATTGAGAAAATGTCTCTAAATATTGGCCTGTAGGCAAGCTTCTGAGGCATTTTCTTAATTTGTGATTTGTATGAGAGGGCGCAGCCCATTGTGGACAGTGTCACCCCTCGGCAGGTATTCCTGGATGGTATAAGAAACAGAGTTAACAAGTTATGGGAAGCTAACAGTTTCTTCAAAACTTCTTTTCTCCTTTTCAGAACAAAACTCCCCCAAACATCCTCTACAATGGCCTCTCTATTGCCTCACCTCAGTCTTTCTCCGACCTACCTAAAACAAGTTAACAAGTTATCATATTCCCCTCTCTTTCTCTCTCTCTCTCTCTCTCTCTCTCTCTCTCTCTCTCTCTCTCTCTCTCTCTCTCTCTCTCTCTCTCTCTCCGTCTCGGACTTCACATATGCAAGCTAAGCTCTGTAACAATTGATGCATATCCCCACCACCAAAACAAGTTTTTAGCTCCACACTATAGACAGTACTCTTAACAAGACTGCCAACACAACAGCCTCATTCAAGCTAAATCCAAAGGCTAAGTCTTCCTTCCCTTCTTATTAAACTTCTCAGCAATATTTGAATTAGTTGATTACGCCTTGGTATGGAAACATATCTTGGCTTCTTGCTGCATAAGGGCCCGAGTTTATTCTCCCACCCTCCACCTTCTCTTGGTGTCCCTTAGTAGTTTCTGTTGTATTGTTAGAGTTCAACAGCGAAGGGCTCCAGGGTTCAGCTCTTGAATGTCAGCGACTAAAAACCTCCAAATAGCAATTTAGGATCCGATCTTGAACTCAAGATGGGGCTATGTTAAATTTAAGGTGCTTATTAGAAACTATATAGACAGATGGAATGAAGGATCTGGAGTTCATTTCATCTGTCTATATAGATTAAATAAGCACCCTTAAATTTAACATATATCCCAAACAGAATTCTTGATTTTGTCTTCCTCTCTGATATTAGCCCAGTCTTTCCCATTTTGTAAATGACACAAGCTCTCATCTAATTATTCAGGCAAAAACTTCAAGGTACCATGCTGAAGTCCTCATTATTCCTAACACAATACTTTGATCCATCTGTAAATTCTGTCAACTCTGCCTTCTCTCTCAATCTAACTTCTCACCACCTCCAAAGCACCATCACTTCGTGCCTGAACTATTTCAAGAGTTGCTTCACTGTTCTCCCCACTTCTATTCTTGTCCTCTATTCTCCACAAAACAGTAAGTGATATTTTCAAAACATAATTCATAGCACTTCATCTTCCAATGGATTCTGATCACAGTTGGAAAGAATTCAAAACTTGCACTTACTTTTCTCTTATCTGGATGGTACCTTACTGAGGTCTTGCTTTCACTGAGAGACATTTACATGACTATCCTCCCTTAACATCATCCTTGTTTTCTTACATTGCTTCAATTATCATGGTAGGACCTATAACATCTGTTCATATTCTTTCTTAGAACTTCATTTTTTTCTTTCTGTCTCCTACATCTAGAATACAAACTCAGAAATATTGCTTTACATTGGTGGTGCATAAATAACAGAAGACCAACTATGCCCAGCAAAAATTGTCAATAGTTGGTATGGTAACAAAAAAAGAAGACCACAAAGAGATCCACAATTGCTTTTATTTAAAATACAAAAGTTGAAGCTTTATTCTATGGAGAAGAATAAGCACTGATGGTAAGGGAAAGAGTTAGAGAAAGCCAAGAAGAGAAAACTTTGAAAAACACAGAGCCTAAATAAGTTGTCTCATGAGGCAGGGAGTTATTAGGTCTTTTTTCAAAAATGAAACAATAGTTATTGAAATTCTGATATATACCAAGTTCTGTGCAAGTCTGTCACCATAGGTGAGATATACTGTCTAATTTTGTTTAATTTTCACAACTATATGAGGTAGATTTGATTATGAACCCATAGTATAGATTAGAAAATTCATCTTATATGTCTAAGGTTGAGTCTTTCATTAGATCATATGGTCTGCAAATGCTTCAGCAGGGCAACTCTTTTCTAAGAACTGCACAACAACAATTTACAAAGTGTGGTTCCTAGACCCTTTAAGTCTCTACAACTCGTTCAGGACAGTGAGGCACTATTTGCCATTTTTTTTTACTTCTCCTCCAATGAACACACAATGGGGCTTTCCAAAAGGCACATGATACATGATAAGGTAGTGCTCTAAAAAGTCACCAAGACGTAAACCGTCATATTCTCTTGTTATCATTATCATTTAGAAACTATAAATGAATTTAAATTGCAGAAACAAAATCATTTGGGAGCTTCTCAGTAACTTTTAAGAGTATTCACTAGTTTTGTGTTAATTTAAGAAAGTGTCAACCATTCCTAAAGCCAAACAGAGCATCTGAAATTCAAAAGTCTCTAAGGTTTCTTCCCATTCAAAATCTGAAAGATTTCATATAACTTAAGTCTTGGAATCAACCTAGGTGCCCATCAAAGGATTAATAAAGAAAATACAAAATATTGAGACATGCAGAAGAAAGTAGTCACGTTGTTTGCAGGAAAGTGATGTGCCTGGAGTTGATCACGTTAAATTAAATAAGTCATACACAAAAAGCCAAACATTACATGTTTTCTACCATTGTAGAATATAAAAAGAAAAGGGACACTGGTGGCCTTATGCCACTTTCGACGTGGCCATAGCAGCTATGTGACCATGAGCCCAAGGCAGCCCCTGCCACTAGAGCTTGTGGACAAGTGTATAGGATCAAGAATTCGAGTTGTGGTGAGGAGTGATAAAGAAATTGTTGGTACACGTCTAAGATTTGATGACTTTGTCAATACTGTGTTGGAAGATGTCACAGAGCTTGAAATTACACCAGAAGGAAGGATTGCAAAATTAGATCAGATTTTACTAAATGGAAATAATATGACAATGATGGTTCCTGGAGGAGAAGGCCCTGAAGTATGAATGGATTTCCTTGGCTTATGCTAGATTCTAGGGGAAAAAAAACCTTTTATGTTTAAATTTTAAAAAGAAGTTTCTGTTAAAGGGAAATACTTTGAAAACATATACCCGTTTTCCTAAGCTAATCATGGTTATTTTGGAAAAAAGAAGAGTTTCATTTTGTTTTGTTTTTTAAGACTAGAAAATAAAGATGTTTTTTGTTAAATGTGATTATTTTGTTCATTATGTTGAAATATGTAGTGGAATAAATAGAGTTATTTTGAAACTTGGTTTCAAGAAGAGAAGAAAAAGAAACGATGTGAATGAAGAAAGGAGACTAACACAGAACAAGAAAGGGAACAGTGAAAGTTAAGGAGAAGAAGAATTAATTATAGGAAGGGAATAAAATATGATCTGAGTACCATATAATATAGGAAATATAATAATAAGATACATTATTTTATAAAGTTAATATGCACTAATAAAAAATTAAGAACTCAGAGATTTAAAGGGAACTGTTTTTGAAAACAGAGTTAATTCAAAACTCTGGTTTATTTAAACTAGTAGTGGCAATTATTTGCCAAATATCTGTGCATTTTTCACTGTTTTAATCACCATAATACATTTTTCTTTGAATACCCACCATCCTATATGACCTCAGCTTCATCAGACCTCAAAACTAGTAATGAAGAACATGTATTTATTCTCAGCATGCTCTACTACTTTCTATCTGAGGATATTTGTTCTGGATATGCTTTACTTTATAAAATCAATACCTTAGATCTGAGCTATGGGTTTGTTCTCTTACTTTTAATTTTTCTTTTCTGATTAATTCAAATTAACACATACATGTATGTAACACATTCTAGTCACATTTGTTCCACTTCTTCCTCCTCCCACTTCTGCAGAGCTCCTCCCATCCTGTTAACAATCCTCATCGTTTTTCCATATGGTTTGTGGTTTTTTTATTTGTTTTATTATTAACTAGGTTTAACTCAGGTCACACGATTAAGCATGAGTATAGAGTTATCCACTGGAGCACAGATAACTCACCATTGGCTACACCACACTAAAAGTAATGGTTTCTTTTCCCCCAGCAGCCATCTACTTCCATCTCCCAAACAGGACAGGGCCCCAATGAGTCCCTTTCCAACCCATGATTGCACACATCCAGGCTTACTCATGTGCACCCTCTATTCAGGCAACCACAGCTGTTTTAAGTCCATGAATGTCATGTCATTCCCTTAAGACAGCATTTCAGGACCAGGAGAAATTGCTCAGTGGTTAAGAGTACTGCCTGTCCCAGAGGACCCAGGTTCAATTTCCAGCATCTACATGGTCAGATCATTTGCTCTCTTCTGGATTCCTACAGTACTGCACACACATCATACACAGGTATACATGCAAGTAAAACATTTATACATATAAAATTAAGAAGAAAAAGGGGGTATTTCACAGCTTCCTTATCCATCACCTGTTTGTTTCACCACCACCCCTTCTGCAATACTCCCTTAATCTTGGAGGGCCGATAGTGGTGGTTTTAACTCAGGTTTGCTTTACTTCCTGTTTGGGTTTTATTTGTTTGTTTTTGTTTGTCTTGTTTGGATTTTTTTTTTGCTTGTTTGTTGAGTCACCGGTTTCTTGTAGTAATAATTAGAGAATTAATATTGGCAGAAAGTATGTTTAAAGGAGAAAATTTCTATAAACTAATTACATATTGTATACTAGGAACAGTAACTAAGTACATATTGTATGCTGGGGACAGTAAGTAGTTCAGCCATTGTTTCCTTAGCACCTATTATCTCAGTCACTTCCTGCAGTGTTTGATATGCATTATCTCCAATTTTCTCAATGGTTCTATAAATGGTTATTAAGTCTGTGATACACTAATTAAAAATGCTGTGGGATAATGCTCTTGTACACTGTAAAGATTTGTCACTCATGTTGGTTTAATAAAACACTGATTGGCCAGTAAACAGGCTGGAAGTATAGGTGGGACAACCAGAACAGAATTCTGTGAAGAGGAAATCACCAGTCAGATACAGAGGAAGTAAGATGAGAACGCCTCACTAAGAAAAGGTACCAAGCCACATGGCTAAACATAGACAAGAATTATGGGTTAATTTAAGTTGTAAGAGGTAGTTAGTAATAAGCCTGAGGTAAAAGTTTATAAATAATATAAGCTTCTGTGTGTTTCTTTAGAACTGAATAGTTGAGGGACCAGGCAGGACATAAACTTCCATTTACAAAAAATGACTGCAATAATTACTTTTATCAGTGGCCTTTGAGTGTCCCTTCTTGTGGCCTACACATTATCTGGGTTTGGAAAGATGACTTACTTTTGACAACACAAGAAAATAGTAAACATAAGCAAACAGAAATAGAAAGTACTTGTATATCTACCACAAGTGGAACAGGCCTAGAGGGTTCCACTGGATGATGACTGATGATGATATCATCATCTCTGCCTATAGCCAGACATCCACTGGATATATGACTGAGGTTACAGACATCCACTTAACAAAAATGTATAAATAAACACAGCTGGCATATATTAATCATACAGGTCCAATCACATCAACCCAAATCACTGACCTACAGAATCATGAGCAAATAAATGTGTATCAGGCACTAAGTTTTGAGGTTGTATATTATGTAGCAAATACTTATTAATAACAGTACCTATTTCACAAAAATGGAGACTGGAGCTAAAATAAGTTAAGTAAATACTGAAATAATTCTATAACCAATCACCATCAAGACGAGAATTTAAAACCTTGATGTTCATGTTACTTCGCTATCTTGCATCTGCTCTCTGAAATAAAAACACTACTGTTGTTGTCATTTCAAATATGAAGAAACAGGTTAACCAATTTACCTACATCACATAATCAATTAGTAGCAAAGCAAGGATTTTTAAACAACTATGTCCCATTTCAGAGATTGTGCTACTTTTATCCTTCAAGTTCAGGGTTTTAGTTTGTTGAGAGTTCCAGTTACCTGATTCTTCTCCTTTATAAGAGGAACTTATTGCCCTAACACCATATTAGTAAGCAACATGATTGCATTTTAAAATATAAAAACATTAAAAGTACAAAGAAGAAAGAACAGAGAAATGGAAAAAGACCTGGGAATATGAGTTATTTTTTAAAACCATACTACACTAGAAACTATATAACAAAACACTAGAGAAAAGTAGCTCTGGTTTTATAAATAGGAGAAAAGAAAATCTCATTAAAGCAACTAAAGTACTAACAGAAACTTAAGACAAGATCTTGTGAAAAAGGGTATTTAAACTGAAATCAAAGCAGCTCTCAGGTAACCATATAAACCAAGAATGAAAGTGTTCAATAATGCTAAAACACTGCAATGCCTGCCCATCACATTCACAATATGTCTTTCTACTGACTTTCCATCATCTTCATGCTGCTCAGCAATGGAGTTATTTGGGTTGGAAAAGAGAACTGGGAGGAATAGAACATTAACACCTATTGAAGATGGCATGGGAAGAGCACTGGACTGCAACTAACTAGTGAAGTGACCTTGGTCATGTTATTTAACCTTTGCAGATCTGAACTTCCTATCTCTAAGGTCCCTTTGCAGTTCTAAAATTGCAGGATTCCCTGATATTAATGCAAAGGTGCGGATTAGCAATGATGCATTTCTGTTGAAGACCAAAATTAGAGCAAATGATAACAATGCCCTTTCATTCACTCAACAAGCATTTATTGAACACCTACTATTCATCCCGGGCTTTAATAATGTTCTAGGAATGATAATCCCATAAGGAAACATATTAATAAAAAAATCACAATTCAACATGATAGTCTTGCCATAGGTAAACCAAGCATAGAACATCTGTAAATAGAGACTTGAATGCTGAATGCATGAGCTCTCAGAACTAGATTTCCCTTTTGATTCAGTAACAGTTGATCTATATACTAGCTTTATTCCTTAGGCAAATCACTTGGTGTCAGGGACCAGCCTTAACAAAAATACCTCTTGCCAGGTAGGGGTGTGGGGATTAGAAAAATAAGTAAAGAGTATGAAGATGCAAATAAAATAATGAAACAGAAAACATAGAATAGTATCAGGAGGGAGTTCCAGTGAATATTGAAATCACCTGCATTTAAATTTTCATATACTTTTATACCCCAATACAAAAGGGGGAAGAAGGCAGTAAAAGACTTCTTTAACTTGATACAAAGAACAACTCAAACAGTTAATTGCTTCAACTCTGTGAGCCATCAAGCCATTAGCATTCTGTTGTTTAGGAAGTGAAGACACCCTAGACAAAGTATCCTGAAGGCAGTCACTCCCCAGGTAACCTCCTATTACAAAAGAAGGAACAAAAGTATGCTTGCATATACTGACCATCTGTCAGGATGGAGTGGATCTACCTGTATGGGCCATCTTAATGTCAAAAAGAACCAAGTAACCACATCCTGGGTCAGGATGAGTAGTCCTGGTTGTTGTCAACAATTTTGAACAACCTCAAAAATTCTCTGACCTTCAGACAAGGTGAAAACAGGCTCACATTTTTGGGTCTCCACAACTTGAGCTCTCTGAGCTTCAATTTCCTTGTATGTTCTCATATACTGGGCTCAGAAACTTCAGTGTGAGCTACCTGTATGATTGATTCTCAAACCTTCAGAAGCAACATAAAATCTGACTTGAACCAAATATGATTGAGGAAGAAGAACTGAGAAAGAAAACTATTTCAAGACAGCTGGCTTTGAAGAGGAAAATGGAAATGCAGCAGTAGTTAGGAAACTGAGTTATTGAGGTGAATGGAAAATATATTAGTGAAACTATAATGAAGGGTCAATCATGTCAATGATGAAGTGACCAAACATGGTTTAAGTTTTTCTGGCCTGGTAAGACTCTCCACTGATGCAATAATCCAAATCAAACCGAATCAGACCAAATTAGAAAAAGCCCAGGTTTAATGGATGCCAGCATTCCAGGACACTCGCCCCCCCCCCACAGGAAAACATGGAGAGGGAAACGGGGAAACCATGTATTTGTTCTCTGGGGGGGGGCAGTTTAAATAGCCTATGGGAGTGGTCTTGAACCCGCCTTGGGGAGGGGTCACCATTTTGGCAGACTTTCTTGGAGGTGGAATCTAGACTGCAACCACTCACAGGGGAGGGGGCTTGGAACTTTCCACCAAAAAGATGATGATAACAGTCTATGTGGAAAGTGTGTCAAAGTCTAGAGGGAAAACTCCCCCAAAGATTATCTACAAGTTGCTTGAGCTGCTGGTAGATAAGAGAGTCAAGGCACAGACGCACAGACACTCTTGAGCTCTACCCTTCCTCTATGTTCTGCAAGCAGCTACAGAGGGCCCAGTTGACTATCCAGCTGACCTGTTCTTTTGTTCCCCACCTATAGTTAGAATTTTCTTTGGGTCATCAACCAGCTCCCAAATAAAGAAACAGACTTTCTAGAAGGTATAGTAAAGTATTAGCAGAATATTATTTACATCTAATATTTGGAATGCAAATAGAATGGTGTAACGGGTGAGCAATGGCCAGGGAAGTTCAGAAGGTGAAGTACAATGGAATTAGTTCTTATTTTTTTAGACAGGGTTTCATTGGGGAGTTAAAACGAGGTTGGAACTTTCTATCTGCTTTTTTTAGATACTCTACTTGATTTTTATTTTATTTATTTTCTTATCTAAACCACTATACCCCACTCCAGACTATCAAAGTCTTAAGAATTACAGGGAGCTTCAAAATCAGATTTTTTAAAATTTCTTCTTATTATTATTAATATTATTACAAATTTTCACCTCCTTCCCTCCTCCCCTTTCCCTCCCCCTCCCCCCACTCCCCCTTCCCCTCCCTCTCCAGTCCAAAGAGCAGTCAGGGTTCCCTGCCCTGTGGGAAGTACAAGGTCCTCCCCCTTCCATCCAGGTCTAGGAAGGTGAGCATCCAAACAGACTAGGTTCCCACAAAGCCAGTACATGGAGTAGGATCAAAACCCAGTGCCATTGTCCTTGGCTTCTCAATCAGCACTCCATGTAAGCCACGTTCATAGAGTCCGGTTTGATCACATGTTCCATCAGTCCCAGTCCAGCTGGCCTTGGTGAGTTCCCATTAGATCGGCCCCACCGTCTCAGTGGGTGGGTGTACCCCTCGCAGTCCTGACTTCCTTGCTCATGTTCTCCCTCCTTCAAGCTCCTCATTTGGGCCTTGGGAGCTCAGTCCAGCGCTTCAATGTGGGTCTCTGTCTCTATCTCCATCCATCAGAGTGGCTATAGGACAAGGCCAGTTCAGGCACCCTCTCCTCAGCTGCTCAAGGAACAAGCTGGGGACATCTCCTTGGACACCTGGGAACCCCCCTAGAGTCCAGTTTCTTGTCAACCCTCAAATGGCTCCTGTAATTAAGATATATACTTCCCTGCTCCCATATTCACCCTTCCTCCATCCCAACTGTTCCATTCCTTTAAGTTCTCCCCATCCTCCCCTTCTCACTTTTTTCTCTCCATCTCCCCTTACCCCCATCCCACCCCCACCCCCACCCCCAAGCTCGTCATTTTTGCCTGGAAATCTTGTCTACTTCTGTTTATTGAAAATAGATTTTTTTCTCATCCAACATATCTTGATTAAAGTTTCCCCTCCCTCTAATCCTCCCAGTCCCTGGCTGTTATCTCCTAGAAGCCTTTTTCTTTTCTAATAAGAGACAGAAAATGAGTGGATCCCAATAGGGTGTGGGGAAGGACTTGCTATCTTCTTGCCTCAGCTTCTTAAAGTTGGGATTCACAGACATGCATTCCAACACCCTGCAGGATTAGTTCTGAAAGTCTCTTAGAGAAGGCTCTTCAGTTAACTTTAGAATTGAGGTTAAAATTTTTCATTCAAAGATGGTCTTCATTTCTGAGATAACCACATTTTTGGCCTAGATAAGAAAATATGAGGTTCACTGATTTAGGAATCCTATGGCAAGAGAGTCATGGTACACAGAGCAGCAGTTCCTTTAAGGTGACACGGTGGGATGGACCTGCCAAAGACAGCTTCTCAGACTTCACTTGATGAATCATCTGGTGGTAGCAGCAGCTACGCCTTTGTTTTCACACTTGATATGATTTGGACCAGATCTTTTTCTGTCATAACACAGCCTTTGAAAATACTGGTTGGTATGCATTCTCTCTAAATCCTTGATCCCTCTCCTTCACTGGGGCAGCTTTATATGGACAGGAGTCAATGGTAAATATGTACAGTAGGAAAATAAGAAAAGAATTTGCTCTGCATAGCCTTCAGGATCATCTGGAGTGGGAAATTGTCAAAACGTATGAAGCCTCACACTACACTTCCTACCTTGATTAGTTGGCATTGTCAGAACTGTCCATTCACACTATGCTGGCTTAGGGCAGTAAAGTTCAGTGAATGCATGATTCTTTTGCTTTGTTACTTGTCTCTCATATATTACATCCCAAGCACAGTTCTCCCATCTTCCTCTCCTCCCAATCTCCCTCATCCACTCCTCCTCCATTTCTATTCAGAAAAAGGCAGGAATCCCGGGGATATCAACCAAACACGGCATATCAAGTTACAATAAGACTAAGCACAAAACCTCATATTAAGGCTGAATGAGGCCGCCCAGGGGGGAGGAAAAGGGTCTGAAAGCTAGCAAAAGAATCAGAGACAGCCCCTGCTCCTACTGTAAGGTGTCCCACAAGAAGAACAAGCTACCCAACTGTAACATATATGTTCAGGGCCTAGGTCAGTCCCATGCAGACTCCCCGGTTGTAGGTTCAGTCTCTGTGAGCCCCTATGTGCTGAATTCAGTTGATTCTGTGGGTTTTCTTGTGGTATATTTGAGCCCTCTAGCTCCTACAATCCTTCCTCCTCCTCTTCTACAGGATTCCCCAAGCTCTGCCTAATGACTGACTGTGGGTTGCTGCATGTATTTCCATCAGTTGCTGAATGAAGCCTCTCTGGTGATGATTATGCTAGACTTCTGCCTACTGGTATAGCAGAATATCATTAGGAATCCATTTTATTGACTTTTTGCTGATTGTTTTTGGTTCTATCCTAAGTGTCTGGGATACCCAGCCTCTGGTTCCTGGATTCTCCAGGCAGTGTCAGTGTGGGCTCCCTCTCATGACATGGGTCTTAAGCTGGACCAGATATTCACTGATCACTCCCCAAATTTCTATGCCACCTTTACCACAGCATATCTTGTAGGCTGAAAAAAATGTAGGTTGAAGGTTTTGAGGCTGGGTTGGTGTCCCAATTCCTCCACTGGAAGTCTTTCCTTGTTATAGGAGATGGCTGGTTCAGGTTCCACATTCCCCCTTACTAGGAGTCTTAGCTCAGATCATCCTTGTAGAAACCTGAGAGTTTCCGTTGCACTAGATTTCTACATCAACCCCAAAATGCCCCTGATGGAGGATTCTCATTGGTTAATAAAGAAACTGCCTTGGCTTTTTGATAGGGCAGGATTTAGGTGGGTGGAGTAGACAAAACAGGATGCTGCCAGTGAGGTAGATGCCTTGGGCAATCGCCATGTCTCTCCTCTCTGGGTCAGATGCGATGAAGCTCCGGCCCAAGATGGACGTAGGCTAGAATCTTCTTGGTAAGCCACCACCTCGTGGTGCTACATAGATTATTAGATATGGGTTAAAACAAGATATGTGAGAATTAGCTAATAAGATGCTGAAACTAATGGGCCAGGCAGTGTTTAAATGAATACAATTTGTGTGTTGTTATTTCGGGACATAAGCTAGCCAGGCGGCAGAGAGCTGGGTGGTGGGGAAGTGGCCCACTGCCCCCTCACTACATGCCCCCAATTCCAGTTGTTGCTCCCAGTACTCTTCTTCCATTCCCACACTTGATCCCTCCTGTTCTTATCCCCACCCACTCCCGGTCCCCCTGCAATATCTACTCTATTTTCCTTTCCCAGGGAATGCACAGTTCTTAAGCCCCTAATTCAATGCAAAGCTACAGCATTGTTTCATCTTAGCACTGTATGCTCACAAAGGAAGAGCACAGCAATATGCAGGTCTATCACTCATCACTGACAGTTGATAACATTCAATCATCAGAAAGCAGTCATTTCTTCTTCAATCTATGTTCCCTCCTTTCCATTTTCTGCTCTGTTACATCCCAAGGCTTCTGGTCATGTATTAATGGAAGTAAATACAAGCATACCATAAGCCTTAGCACTATTAGCACAGCTAACAGATTCCCAGGTAATACTTATGCTTCTGATATGGAAACACACTTTGAGGCCCAGGTATTTTACCTTTATTTGTACCACTTGCTAAATAACTCATCTTCTCAGAAGATACTCAGATCTTATTCCCAGATCATATTCATTGAACATAGGTGAGCACAAAATTGTCCTTGGAGAGATATATCCCCTCAACCTATTCTCCACTCAATCTGTCCGTCTGCCAATGGCACCACTATCTTAAAGTGCCTGGGATTTGGAATCATTCTTCTCTTTAGTTTCTGTCTAAGTAGTTGTCTAATCATTTCTAACACATATTTTATGCCTTTCCCCCCTTTCCTCAATTTCAACATTCTGGTTCAGAACCATGACTTCAATAACTCTCCCTCTTAACAATATAGTATACAATCACTGAGATATCGTGACCTCCGGCGCTTTTCACAATTCAACATTTTGTGCTTCTTTAACATGTCAAGTAATCCATAAGCCTTTCCAAGATCACCCTCCAATGACCCTATGTACAGTAATAATCACTGGTCTTCAAATACGTTTTCTGTTTCTCCAATTGCTAACTCCTTCTTTTTGCTAATGGCTCTGAAGATAGGACCCCCATGAACATCTACATTTGGGTAACATATGAGCTGCATGATAAAAAAATCTATTCCAGAACCCCTCAGGCCTCCTAAATCAAAACATCCAAGAGCAGAACCTAAGAATCTGTGCTGTTATCAAGCTGGGCAAGGTAAATCAGTGCATACCACAGCTGGAGAACCGCATCTGCAGTCTAGTGCTTCAACAGGATCTATTATCTGCAGTCTAGTGCTTCAACAGGATCTATTATCACCTCATTATATGTTACCTAACACTGTGTTGCAAGTCATTCCCAAAATTAGAAGCTTAAATCAACATACTTTTTACATCATTGTCACCATAGATGAGAAGGACAAGCTGAGAGATTAGGTGTGTCCTTTGGCTCGGGGTCCCCAATTGACTGAAATAGAGTGGTTTGTCTAGCCTACACTCCTCTCAATGTACAAGTGAAAGATCTACTACAAACTTAATTCACATGGCCATTAGGAAGGGTCAGTTCCTCATAGGCCACTGAATTAAGGGCTTCAGATCGCCACCAGCTGTTCAGGAGTAACCACCCTTATTTCTACACTATATGGGCCTCTCCAAAGTTCTGTTCACGATATAGCAGCTTATTTCATGTTTCATTAGCACAAACAAGCAAATAGAGGTAGAGCAAACAGAAGCAGTAAGACCAGTTTCTTGTAAGCTAATAATGGGAACAACGTCCCATTATTTTTTTTTTTTTTTTTTGCTGTGGCATCTTTGTTAGAAAGCAGAGACTAGGTCCAGCACACATGTAATGGCAGGAATGGGATTTCACAAAGAAGTGACTACCAGAAGGTAGGTATCATCATAATGCACTTCTGAAGTGGTCTGCCCTGGCTATCTCGACACCAAATATATACATTAGCTGATATTCTTGTGTATTTAACCATCTACTACAGAATTATAAACAACAGTAATATGGTTGACAACAAAACAATACATAATTGTACAATTACCCCATCCTGGCTCCTTACTTTACAAAAGTCTCTGATTTTAATAAAGGAGAAAGCAATTGATCAAGACCCAAAGTGGGTATTTGGGACCTTCTGACAAACACATATTCATCGGTTTAGCCAGTTTTCAACCCTGCTGCAGATGAGAATACCTAGGGAGCTTTTTCTAAAAAAATACTAGTGCCCAGAGTCCCACTAGAAACAATCGAAATCAGAATTTCAGATGTCAGGGCTAGAGAATCAGCATTTTTTTAAAGATCCATAGGTGATTCAAATGTACAGTTAGGATTGAAAACTCCTGGGCTGGTCCTTTCTTCCTCCTCAGTGTGTTTTTGAAAGCTGTTATATAGAAACAGATTCTGCATAAGAGAGTCTGGAAGCTCTATGTTCACCTGATTTGGAAACGCCCTGTAAATGAGAGAAAAAATGGAAACAGTTCTGAAAATCAGCAAAAAAAATGTAATGAAGTTTCCTGAGAGACAGCACCATGTTTGAGACACGTGTAGGCCAGAACACGAGCACAGGAAGTCACTATGTACTTGGTCACTGCCTGCTATAATAAAGCTGGTAATAGAACTCAGGTGGAAGAAAGAAAGAAAGAAAGAAAGAAAGAAAGAAAGAAAGAAAGAAAGAAAGAAAGAAAGAAAGAAAGAAAGAAAGAAAGAATATGCCTCCTCAGACCGAGGTTGCAAACTAGCAGGCCAAATACATTTCATAAATAAGTGTCATGTATATATGTGGGTGTGATGTGTGTGGAGGATGTGTACAGTGTGCATCACAATCAACGTTTACAAAGACTTATTCATAGACACAAATTATTTAACTTTGAAAAAAGGTGAGAGAATTTAATATGCAACCTTGATATAATAAACTCTGAATATCTGCATTTTTTGCCTCTGTAGTTGTATAGCATTACTGAGGAATTAAACTATAAAATATACTGAAATCATCTTGCAAATGTATGTTGCCAATGAAATCAGGGATAAAGTAAGTTTCTTAATAACAATATGAAGTTTATAATTAACAACAATATATAGAATTCACATAATTTTTATTAAAAAACACTCAGGAAATGTTCAATAAGTATATATAATTAACCATTCATACTAAAAGTTAGTGTTTCCTATCAGTAAATATTTTTAATCTGGAATAGTGCTTTCCAAAAATTAGAATGTGTTGCCAATATTTAAAATCGGAAATTTATATTTAAAGATATACATAGATAGATAGATATAGATATATATATCTATATATATATGAGTTTTGTCTCTTAAAAACCAGTGACCCTGAAAATACTGCTTGCATTCCTCATGGTAACCGCTACTAAAAAGTGAATGGTGGTTATCTAGTCTTCTTCAGTGTTTGTCCAAAATGAAATAGTTCACAATTGGACACCCTTTGGCTGGCTGCCCCACCCCAGACATTTGGACATGAACATACTAGAAGGGTAAAAAGTATAGACTCTGGGAAGGGACTGCTTTGTGTCTGAAGGTACTTCTGTCAGTCTTTAACAGTGTGACTAGGGATGTTATTTAATATCAATGTATAACAGTCTCTTTTTCTGAAATTTGAGGGTAATAATAAAAGCTAGGTTATAGAAACATTAAGAGAACTGAGTAAGTTAATACATATGAAGGACTTAGCACAGTACTTGGGGAAAGGTAAGCTCTCAGTAAATATTAGTTATTGGTATCTGAGTTGAGAGCAGTAAAACATTGTAGTTGAGAGGCAGGTACAGCTAGAAAAACAAAACCACTTTTTCTCACTTATATGTGGAATCTAAAACAAACTCATAGAAGCAGAATAGACCAATGGCTCTTGGTCAAGTGTTACAAAGGTTCAACTGGATAGGAAAAATAAATACTTTATACTAAAATAGTTTTAGTACAAAAAAGGCATTTAAGGGCTGGGGAGAAGAATCAGTAAAGTGCTTGCCCATCAAGCATGAGGACCTGAGGTCATCTTCCCAGCACCCACATAAAAGGCTGTGTGTGGTGGCATGCCTCAGCAGCCAGCACTGAGGAAATGAGATTGAGTTCACTGGCCAGGAGACAAGACCAAATCAGTGAGCTCCTGGTTTTGTGAGAGACTTTGTCTCAAAAAATAATGTGAGGAACAATTAAAGAAGATAACTAGCATTGACACTTGGCCTCCACATGTACAGGCACATACCCATAGGTGCATGTACAAACTTGGGTGCACACATGAACACACACACACACACACACACACACACCTACCTTAAATCAACATGGCTTCCTAAACATGATCTGAAACTGAGAAAGGATAGCACCATTCAACATGCTAATATAAACAAAAGGTCTCCATCTTAGACAAAAAACAATCAACTAAAGAATAAAGAATGCTGAGAGCAGGAGAATTTGTCTTCCTCAGACAAGAGAATACCAACTTGTTACCCAATATCAAACAGACTTAGCAGATTTTATTTAGAAATATACATATATATGAATATAATAACAATCAATGAAAAAAGGCCAGAAATTTTAAATACAGCAAGGATATGTCAACTTGGCATACTCATCTGAGAGGGAAAAAAAAAACCTCAATTGAGAAAATGCCTCCATAAGATCTTGATGAAGACAGACCTAGAGGGCAGTTTCTTAATTAGTGATGGGGGGGCTCAACCCAATACAACTACCACTCTTGGCTGGTAGTCCTAGGCTCTAAAAGAAATCAGGCTGAGCAGCCATGAGAAACAAGCCAGTAAACAACATTCTTCCATGGCCTCTGCTTCAGTTCCTGACTCCGGCTTCCTACCGTGCTTGAGTTCCTGACTTGACTTCCCTCAGTGATAGACAAGTGTAAGAAAAATAAACACTTTCCTACGCAAGTTGCTTTTGGGCATGGTGTTTCATAACATTGACAATAATCCTAAAACATAGGAGTTTGGGGGTGTGGATTGAACAGGAAGGGGAAGATGATGTAATTATAGTATACTCTCAAAAATAAAAGAAACAATTTTAAAATTAAAGCATTTAAGCTAATGCATATGTTAATTAGATATATATAATCATCCTGTACTATGTAGCATAACATAACACATAGCATAACATCACTGAATATGTTTGGAATTACATTAAAAGACAAAATATAAAAAGAAACCCACCCCAAATAAAGACCAAGTACAAAGACATACACTGAAGTTAGAGTCAAAAATCCAAGATCTCAGACAAACTACTTATGTGGCCTTAAGCAAGTTACTGTTCTTCTATTTCTTTCTTTGTAAAATGGGGATAAAAATTACAATGTAGAGTACTTATGGGAGGGCTAAATTCGATAGGATTTTTAATTTTTTTATTTTTACCAACCACAGTTCCCACTCCCTCCCCTCCTCCTGCTCCCTTCATCTAACCCCTCAGCCCACCCCCCATTCATTCCTCAGAGAGGGTAAGGCCTCCCATGGGGAATCAACAGAGCCTGGCATATCAAATTTAGGCAGGACCAAGGGGTCCCTCCACCCCACCCCACTTCCGCATCAAGGCATCCCACCATAGGGAATGGGATCCATAAAGCCAGCTCATGTACCAGGGATAATCCTGGTCCCACTGCCAGGGGCCCCACAAAAAGAACAAGCCACACAACTTCCACATACATTCAGAGGACCTAGTTCGGTCCCATGCTGTCTTCCCAGATGTCAGTCCAGAGTCCATGAGCTCCTACTAACTTGGGTCAGCTATCTCTGTGGGTATCCCCATCATGATCTTTACCCCTTTGTTTATGTCATCCTGTTGACCAAGGTGTCTGTCCAGCTCGGTCCTATAGTCATTCAGTCCCAAAGAAAAGCACAGAGGTCTACATTAATCATAAACTGTTTGGCCTATTAGCTCAGGCTTCTTATTAACTCTTATATCCTATATTAGACCATAATTCTTGTCTGTGTTAGCCACGTGGCTTGGTACCTTCTTCAGCAAGGCATTCTCATCTTGCTTCCTCTGTGTCTGGATAATGACTGGAGACTGGATTTTTCCTCTTCCCAGAATTCTCCTGTTCCCACCTCTACTTCCTGCCTGGTTACCCTGCCTATACTTCCTGCCTGGCTACTGGCCAATTAGCCTAATATTAAACAAGTACAAGAAACAAATCTTTACAGGGTAAAACCATTGTCTCCCAGCATCATCCCTCCTCCTGCTCTTCAACTGGACTCCAGGAGCTCAGCCTGAGGCTTGGCTGTGGATCTCTGCATCCACTTCCATCAGTTATTGGTTGAAGGTTCTATGATGACAATTAGGGTAGTCACCAATCTGATTACAGGAGAAGGATAGTTAAGGTATCCTCTCCTCTATTGCTATGAGTCTTATTAGCCTGGGTCACCCTTGTAGGTTCCTTGGAATTTCCCTAGCACCAGGTTTCTCCCTAACTCCATAATGTCTCCCTCTATCAAGATATCTCTTTCATTACTCTCCCCTCCATCTCCCCCAACTAGGCCATCCTGTTCCCTCAAGCTCTCATCCCCCACTCCCTTCCCTCTCCACTCCCCCAACCCCCAGTTTGCCCAAGAGAGCTTATCTATTTCCCCTTCCTACAGCAATCCATGTATGTCCCTCTTAGGGTCCTCCTTGGTATCTAGCTTCTCTGGGGCTGTGGATTGTAGTCTGGTTATCCTTTGCTTTACATCTAATATCTACTTATGAGCTAGTACATACTGTGTTTGTCTTTATGGGTTACTTCACACAGGATGATGTTTACTAGTTCCATCTATTTTCCTGCAAATTTCATGATGTCATTGTGTTTTACAGCTGAGTACTACTCCATTGTATAAATGTGCCATATATATATATATCCAAAGGATGCTCAATCATACTATAAAGACACTTGCTCAACTATGTTCATAGCAGCATTATTTGTAATAGCCAGAACCTGGAAACAACCTAGATGCCCCTCAACAGAAGAATGGATAAAGAAAATGTGGTACATTTACACAATGGAGTAGTACTCAGTGGTTAAAAAAATAATAACATCAATAGCATTTATAATGTGCCTGGCACAGGGTAAACACTCAGTAAAGGCTAGGTATCATTGCTATTCCTTTGTACCAGAAGTTGAGATTCGCACAGCAGCCCCTAGCAAGGACAATGAAATAGAGTTAAGATTTGTGGTTAAAAGTCTAAAAAGATGATGAACAATGAGAGATCATGAAAAAGTTTCAAAATGTGTTTGTTTGTTTGTTTGTTTGTTTGTTTGTGACAAGATCTAGGTGTGGATCCCTGGCTGGCCTAGACCTTGCTATGTGGACCAGGCTGGCCTCAAACTTGCGGTAATTCTCTGCCTACTTAAGTACCAAGATCTCAGGGATGTACCCAAATACCTGGTTTGAATGCAATTTGTTTGTTTGCTTTTTTTGGGGGGGTTGCAGCAGGGTTTCTATGTGTACCCCAAGTTGGTATGGAATTCACTATGTAAGTCAGGCTGGATCCAAACTAATAGCAATGCCAGACCTCAGTCCCTCCTTGGGGCTGAAATTACAGACATGTACCATAGCATCTGATTCTCTAAAGTGCTTTTGAAAGCTAAAATAAACACTGGAAATTTTCTCTGGAGAGTAGTTTAAGAGCCCACGGAATTTACCTATTCAATCTATCATACGCAAGTGCTCCGGGAACCCACCCTATAAACCCAAATCTCTTGTAGCCCGTCACAGTGTGACCAAGATGATATGCTAATTGTGTCCTTAGACATTCAAAATAATTAAAGTACTAAAAATAATGGTTCCATGGATATGATTGCCCCTGAAAATGACAGGTATGACAAGTAATGGCAGCAGAAATAACAGTGCTGGAGTAGCACTGTCGTTCCACCCCCTCTTGCTTGGTCTCTGACAAAGTAATCAAAACACATGTGGAAGAGTTGCATTTTCAGCGGGGTGGTGACATTCATGCATTAATGGAAATCAAACTTTAACGACCACAAGACTTGGAAAGAAGAGAAAAGCAGGAGTCTGTCTTCAGCTTCCCCACTACTGGGATCCTGCAAGTCCAGGCAAGAATTACTGATAATTAGTGATAAAGAAAGTTGGTCTTGAATTTACCCAGAAAACCTGGGAGACAGCAAGATGGCAAAGAGCACAAGGAAGTCAAATTCATGTTTTAATTATCTATGTACTCTCACCTCAGGAGGCTGTACCACAGCATCTCACAGATTATCTAAAAAGACATTTTTAATCTCAAGAAAACTTCCCCATACCTCTGCCCATGCCTGTCAATGCCCTTTGTTTGCAAATGAGTGTTCAGGGACTATAAGTCCATTTTACTTTTAGCCACAATATTTTGTGGGTTTTTTCTTCTCTCTCTCTCTCTCTCTCTCTCTCTCTCTCTCTCTCTCTCTCTCTCTCTCTCTCTTTCTCTTATTGATTTTTATTGAGCTCTACATTTTTCTCTGAATGTTTTGTTTTTTTTTTGAGGCAGGCTTTCTCTGTGTAACAGCCCTAGCTGTCCTGGAGATTTGTAGACCAGGCTGGCCTCAAAACTCAAAGAGATCCTCTAGCCTCTGCCTCCTGGGTGTTGGGATTAAAGGAATGCACCACCACTGCCCGGCTACAGGAAAATTTTTAAGTTATTTATTTACTTAGCTTTATTTTATGTGTATGATTGTTTTGCTTGCATGTATTTTTGTATGCCACATGTGTGCCTGGTACCCACAAAAGCCAGAAGAGGGCATTGGATCCTGTGGAACTGCAGTTACAGACGTTTGTGAGCCACCATGTGGGGGCTAGCCATCAAATCCAGGTCGTCTGGAAGAACAGATAGGGCTCTTGACTACTGAGCTATCACTCTAGGTCCCATAGCAAAATGTTAAATCTAAGCTGTTTTGATCTTGTTTCCAAGAATGCCCCCAAAGCCATCTCTTTCCTAACTCAGCCATTAAGAACTCTCTCATTAAAAGAAGTAGACATTCCAAAAATGTCAGATGATTCATTCTGAGGTCAAGAATGAAAGATCTGTGCATCAGCATGGCTACTGCGAAGCTAGCGCGGATTCACATTTATAAGGCCTATCGAAATCAGAAAAGGGCGAGAGATAAAAGTCAGTTCAGACAGCCCAGTGTTGAGATGGAAGTGGTGTTATTGAGGAGAGAAAGCTGATAAATAATCTTCCCAGAGCCCACAAAAGAGAAAATAGCACTCGATTTCGAAGCTGCTACGTCTCCAACTTGAACATGCACACAGATTACTAGGGGTCTTTCTTATTAACGTTCAAATTCCTATTAGAGAAGTTTGCAGCTAGACCAACGGTTCTGCATTTCTAAGAAGCTTCCAGATGCTGCCAGAAGTGCTTGTCCATACACCTCCAGTTTATGCAGCAATAGTCTAAACCACAAGTTCAACAACCTAAGGCCCAATGTTCACATCTGTCCCAATTCCTGATGAAGGGCTCCCATTGGCTAATAAAGAAACTGCCTGGCCCATTTGATTGGCCAGCCCTTAGGTGGGCGGAGTAGACAGAACAGGAAGAAGGAAGTGAGGTAGATGGCTCAGTCAGATGCCACACCTCTCCTAAATTAGGCAGACTGCCATGCCTCTCCTCAGAGAGAAGCCAGCCGCGATGAAGCTCCAGCCCAAGATGGACGTATGCTAGAATCTACCTGGTAAGGCACCACTTTGTGGTGCTACACAGATTATTTGATATGGGTTAGTCAAGATGTGAGTAAGAGGCTGAAAATAATGGGCCAGGCAGTCTTTAAAAGAATACAGTTTCCGTGTAATTATTTCGGGGCACAAGCTAGTGCGGCGATCAGGAGCAAGGTTGCAGGAAAGCAGCCCACAGCTCATCACTACAAATTCCTGTTATGTAGCCCATGCGCTAAAAGGGACGTGTCAGTGCTAAAGATGGACGGAAAGATCCTGTATCTGATGACCACTGCTAGGAGTCCCAAGGGCAACAGGAAACATGAAATCATTAAGAGTAACAGACTCAACCCTCCTCCAATTTCCTGACAACAGAAAAGCCCTGAATTCCTGCAAGAGCTTGTGGAGATAGAGATGTGGAAGAGAAAAGGCAGGAAGAAGCCAGCCTCTCTACAGCCTCTTATAAATACACTAGTCATATCGGTTCAGGACCACACTAACGACCTCATTTAGCCTTAATTAGTTTCTCAAAAGCCTTATTTCCAAATATAGTCACAATCTAGTTCACGGCATTGCCCTTAGTGATGTGGACAAAAACTCATACTTGCTGTCTTCATTATATCCCCAATCTTATGAATAGCCAAAGAAAGTGACTAACCTTTAATCCGATTAGAAAAGAAGGCACAAAGAGATAGCTCATCCACCGACATGCCACTGGCCCCCAAACCAAATGTCAGAATTATTCCTTTAACTTAAGGCTATCTCATTCCAAGGTACAAATGATAAATCCATTAAGTTGGAAAGCTACATTTTAATAGGAGGCATTCCCTAGGTTTGGAGGGCTCAGCCCAATGTGTCCTGGACAGGAACAGAGTATGGTAGCCAAAAGCATAAACTATTAGATACACAGGTCTTGGAGTGCACATAAATCCATTTCACATTCATAAACTGTGGAGAGAAACAGTAGCCCTCCCCTTCGAAATGTGCGAATTAAGCTAGTTACTGTGCAGGAAGAACTTAGCAGATAGTACCTGGTGAGTGCTTAATGGGTAGGAGCTATTATTCTAACTTGAAAATTTGAAGGATATTTTGCAGTCTACTCTGAATTCAAGTCAGTTGCCACCAAGAAGAAGGATAGTCCAGCAAATATCGCATGCTTTCTTCCATTTATACTTCCTATGTTTTACAGAGTTGCATAGAATCATGTATGCATGTGAGACATAAAAGGAGAAGTGAAACTGTCTAGGGAGACAATGGTGGTTGGGGGGGCATCGGCAACAACAAAGAAAGAAAATGTGCTCGGCACAGACAGTGTGGGTTGAGGGGGAGGTGTCCAGAACTTTCAAAATAATTTTAAGGAATGAAATGAATGTTAAAGGAAGTTGAAAGAATGGTACCCTAATCTCACAGGGTCAGTTTCCCTTTCAAGAAGAAAAAGAAGTCCCAGCGAGCAGTCTCTCCAAATGTGCAAACTGTCTAAGAAGTGGCCACTTCTTGCCACGTGAAGCACAAAAACACAGGCTTTCATAAGCCAGGATAAAAACAAACCAGGAACCAGTGCTAACATTCACTGGAGTCTCAAGAATTTTCTCTTGTGAAAAAAAGTGATAGTCCAGAAAGATACCCGCACCATGGCCAGTGGGGAACTGCCACAGACACTCTGAAAAGTGTTAACTTAAAGACAAACTGTGGAAAGTGGGGACAAGACACTGAGGAACAGCCAACAAGCAAAGAAAGAAGATCTGAGAGAAAAAAACGACAGAAGTTTTTTTCCAGGAAAAGTCTAACCTAGTGAAAGGAAAGGTCGAGATGAGGTTGGTGTGAGGGCGGGGGTCTCTGGGATGACGGGAGTGATATGAGGGCACCGAAGACCCTTCAAAAAGGGTCACAAATGTGAATCCCAATGTCTAAGTACTATGGGACAGAACTACACTTCAGCAGTGCCAACCCAGACCTGCTTGCTCTGCCCCAAACAGAAGCAGGGAGTTGGCCTCCAATTATCTACATCCTGCGTAGACAACAAAAAGACCTTTTGTTCCTGATAACGGCCCCATACCTCAACCATCATCTTCCTAGATAACGGCCCCATACCTCAACCATCATCTTCCTAGACAGCTGTACTTCATGTTATCCATCCATCCGTGAGTCTATGTATCTATATAAAGCAGAAGACCTAAAAATGAAAGAAAGCATGTGGTATTTGCTGGACTTCTTCTTGGTGGTAACTAACTTGAATCCAGAGTACACTGAAAAAGAGTCCTCAAATTTTAAAGACAGAATTATAACTCTTACCCATTAAGTGCTTACTCTGTACAAAGCAAGGCAGTGCAGGAAGAGCAGCTGAGACACTCTCGTCCTTCATTCAGAAATGACAGAGAACATTATCTTTGGAGACACAAACCCGTGTACAATAATCTAATGAGCAAAGTATTCATCAGCCTGCAGACCCTTTACTAAGTATGCAAATGACCTGAAAGGGAGCGAGAAAGGAATCAGAAACAGTGGTTCTGTTTACGTATTCCTTGTGTTGACCAAGAGGAAAAGATTTTTCAATTGGCTAAAAAATAAATTACTCGCTAGCTATATTTCTCCAGCTGCAAATTCAGCCTCCACACTGAATATGTGTAATTCTTTTAGGTCTGGTATTAACTGTTCAGCACAGAACAGTAGAACATATTACTGGACTCTCTGGATGATAAGGACCTACCAAAAGTAAAAGTCTTAGGATAGCAAGGAGTGAAAGGGCGTCTACATGTCCGAGGGAAATCTGAGAAGCAGGCTCTGCCCCTGCTGTGAACACGGGAAAATACACATGTGTGCACACACACATACACTTCAAGAGCTGCACATGGCCCTTGAGACTCAAATCCCTCCCGTTCTGACATGCTTCCAGGGATGCAGTCATCACTCCCACACAGTCTGCAAAACAACTGGCTAGCCTCAGAACTGCCTCATTCGCCATATGTGCATCAGTTCTGATGCCAACTATGATTTCCTCCTGGGCACATGGTTCAGTATCTGCTTTTGCACAGGCAGACATGGGCATGAAAGTCATTTTTCAAGAACTACATCTTCAGACATACATATTTCTACACGTAGCCAGGCTAGGGAACTTTCTATTGAGAGGGGGACATCTTGTGGATTATCTCAGAATTGAGCATTTTGTGAAAGAATGCCAGTAATAGGAACAGCACCAGGAAAGGTGACAGCAGCCACCCTTTACGGAGGGTTTCTTATATGCCAGGTGCAAGGCTATGAACTTTACATTAATATTTCAACATTATGGGATTAGATAGTAGGGAATGGAAGGGTTGTTTTCCTCATGCAGATTCTCAGAGAGATTAAGTCACTTGACCAAAATTTCACATCTGTTAAGTAGACAGCCAGGATTCAACTTCAGATTCCACTGAATCAAAGCTAACCTGTACCAAGCATGGTGGTATATATCTATAATACCAGATACTAAGGAGGCGGGGGCAGGAAGCTTGAGGCTTGAATAACTTAGGAATCTCTTGTCTCAAAAATAAATATTTAAAAGTACTTAGGATGTAGTTCAGTGGTAGGGTGTTTACCTAGCAAATTATGAGGCTCCGAGATCCATATAGCAAAGAAAAATGATAAAAAGTTAATTTGCTCTAATATAGTAAGAGCACCAAATGATCTTAGCAGTGGTATGAGAATTGGCACTTCCTAGGTCTCTGGTTAAGAGGCTCTGGCATCACACTGCTTGGGTTTCATCTTAGTTGGGGTTACTATTGCTATGATGAGATACAGCAAAAGCAAGTTGGAGAGGAACGGGTTAATCTGGCTTACAGTTCCAAATTGCTGTTCATCACTGAAGGAAGTCAGGACAGGAACTCACACAGAGCAGGAACCTGGAGGCAGGAGCTGATGCAGAAGCCAAAAAGGGATGTTGCTTACTGACTTGCTAGGCTTGCTTTCTTATGGAACCCAGGACCACCAGCTCAGGGATGGCACCACCAACCATGGGCTGGGCTCTCCCCCATTGATTACTAATTAAGAAAATGTGCTACAGGCTTGCCTACAGCATGATCTTTTTTTAAAAAAAAAAAAACTTTTTTATTTTTTACTTTTTTTTAAAGATTTATTTTATTATGAATACAAGGTTCTGCCTGCATGTGTTCTTGCAGGCCAGAAGAGGGCACAAGATCTTATGGTTGTGAGCCACATGTGGTTGCTGGGAATTGAACTCAGGACCTCTGGAAAAGGTCTTAATCTCTGGAAGTACTCTTAACTGCTGAGCCATCTCTCCAGCCCCTACAGCATGATCTTATGGAGGCTTTTTCTCAAGTGAGGTTTCCTCCTCTTTGATGACTCTAGCTTGTGTCAAGTTGAAATAAGACTAGGCAGCACAGTTTGGCTCCAGTTCTGTCAGGAATCCTTGACAGAGAGCAAATGGTCCTGCTGATTCATTTCCCTCTTGTTTCAGAGAGTTTAGTGGGAGGGGGACCCGACCAACCGCACTGAGTCTTTCTTCAAAAAGTAAAGTCCTTTGGCTACAGTCACTTTTCCCAGAAAACAAGGCTTTTCCTGTTACCTTTGGTATGCGTTGCCTGGCGTTTTGTATGCCTGGGATAGGACATTCCTTGATAGGAATGTCTCTCGGCCCCTAGGGCTATCTACACAAGTGTGATGTGTGTTTGTGTCAGAGTTCACTCTACTTACACTTCCTTGTCCCAAATCGAATGTTTTAACTTGGGCAGAGCCTACCCATGCTGGTAATTAGACTACACACAATGGTTACAAAACATCTCAGACTGGCCTGAGAAGAGACCTGATGAGATTTCTGGAGACCACATGCGTTCCGCCATGACTTTGCTTATGAATACCACCCCCACACAACCTCCATGCTGTACTTCCTCCACGTGGTCCTTTAAGTATGTGTCTATGATTTATTGGCCTTGAATACATTACAGTGTCTTTATCTGTTAAAGGGTGAGAAAAGTATCTCCCATGCCATGAGGACTATGGTACCGTTTGGTCATTGCATTGGTCACATTGTCTGACACACAGTAAACATTCAATAGATAGTAGCTTCTATGCTGGCCATATTGAGAGCAGAAAAGGGTCTTGTGGTTCTTGAGTTCTGATTTCTCATTTGCAAGATGATGAAACAGATTCCTAGAGAATAGAAGGAAATTAAAACAAGAAGGCACACAGAGTTGGAGAGAGGGGTTCGGAGACCAAAGCCTCAGTATAATGAAGAATATACATTTTGGCTATGATGTTCCTTCTGTGCGTTAGATCTTGTCTGCCCTGAGCAGAACAAAAGCAGGAGACTGGAAAATGAATGAAAAAAAAAATAGATGGGCTCATCAGATATATTGTGAGAGCTTCAGATGTAGCTCAGTGGTAGCATTTGTCTAATAAGTATCAGACTCTACATTCAATACCCAGCACTACAAAAATGTATGTTGTAGAAGCAGCATTGACTGCCTGAGTAATATGGCAAAGCTTCATTCTTAAAATGCAGTAGGACAGAGCTGTAGTAATGATTACGTAAGAGGGCACATAAGTACTCAGAGGAGTTCGGTGTCTGCACACAGTAAAGACTTCATTAGCAGCATTACTACTCCTCATTTTACAGCTACTTTTAACTCTCATGCTTTGCCAGTGAGATGGACCTTTGCTACGTCATGCTCACGTTACAACTCTTGGTCTCAGTTGCGCTATCTGTGAGCATGGAAGAAAATTACAGATTCCCCCTCGAACCTATGGAGGAATGGGTCCAAAACTCTCCTGTGGAAACAAAAAGTTAAAGGCGCTCAAGTTTCTTATATAAAATAGCATAGTATTCGCACCGCTGTACACTTTAAATCACCTCTGATCTCTTGCAAACCCATAGTGTAAGCTTAATGCTACAAAAATATTTAACTGTATTTTATAGAATAATAAGAATAAAAATCTGTGCAGAATCACCACAGACATCATTCTATTAAATGGTTTTGACCTACAGTTGGTTGAATATGCAGATCCACAGGACACGGTGAGTTAGAGATGGTTAGCTACGTCTGTCCTATGTATTTCACCTGCATGGAGCAAGAACAAGACATACAGCTCTAAACAGTGTTGTTAATTGACTTCTGGTAATCATTATTTCATGGCAAACAACTTATTAAAATCGGCAACCCAGCATTATTCAGTATCATACCTCATTATTATCATCAATCATCTCAAGGTGAGAGATTTCTGGGTTGATTTGAAAGTCATCCTGCACTCTGTTTCACAGAATTCTTAATTAAAATTTAATTCATCTAGAGCTGGAGCTTCATTTACTGAAACCCGGGCAACACATGTCATATACTAGCGCTGAGCAGAGGAAAAGGAGCTGTGCAGCAATGCTAAAGATGCCAGCATGTGTGGAGGCAGACCACCTTTTAGACATGGGAGCAATTGTCTTTATCCAAAAGGCAATGGAAGCTACTGCAGGGTCTTCATACGAGGAGGATGCTGTAGAGTCATAGCCGGAGGCCCTCTGGTTTCCATAAGGAAAAATAGGAGGCACATGGAGATAGAGAAATCACTTAGGCAGCTACTGTAGATGTCCAAGTGACAAATGTTGGTGTTTGATTCTATACAGACGTCAGTGATAATAGAAAGAAAGAGAAAGCCGGGCGCAGTGGCAGATGCCTGTAGTCCCAGCTACTCAGGAGGCTGAGACAGGAGGATCGCTTGAGTCCGGGAGTTATGGGCTGTAGTGCGCTATGCCCATCAGGTGTCTGCACCAATTTCGGCATCGATATGGTGACCTCCTGGGAGCAGGGGACCACCAGGTTGCCTAACGGGGGATGAACTGGCCCAGGTCAGAAACAGAAAGAAATACAAACATTTAAAAGGTCAACTAAAAGGTAAAATTAACAGGACATGGGGAGGAATTTAATATCCATGGAAGAGGAGTGAAACCAATAGCTGCACTACTAGCACCCAACTTTTCTTGTTGGAGTAAGTGGGTAGTATATGAAGTCTTCCCCTAACACAGATGATACTCAAAGGGAAGCAGGTTTGGTATATGTATATCACAAGAAAATTTGGAATATGTTGACTTCAAAGTGACTGTAGGATTCCAAATAGTGAAATGAATACATGCATGGGGATTAAGATCAGAAAAAAAAATAAATCTTAACTGGAGGTATATATTAGAGATTTATTATCTCTACTAATAATAATTCACTTTGATAATAACCTTGACCTGCCTGCACCTATCTCCCTCTCTTAACTGAATCTACTGCATAGTTACAAGCTCTTGCTTGTTTCAGCCAGTGTTTGTATCTATTTCCAAGGCTTCGCTCTTGCCACGCTGACACTGCCCAGTTAACTGAGCCGTGCCGTATTGTATTCTGCGTTGTAATGTTGTGCTCATTATGTGTTTCCAGATCACAGATGTCTCATCACACAGAAAGACAAACTAAGGCAGATAGGTCATGGTATTAATGTGCTACATAGGAAATGAGATTCTAAACAGAATTCAAGTGGCGGTGCAGAGTGAGAGGTATTCGCTACACATCTTGAATTTTGAAAACAAAACTGATCACTAGATGCCCAAAGCCAAGAGTACAAGCAGAATCCTAATGAGAGTATATCTTGCTTCTTCAACAAGGACACCCAGGAAATGGATTGAGATCAGAGATTAGTCATGCAAAGATACCTTGGGCATCAATGTGTCCAAGTCTCAAGAACCTTCTGTTAATCATTCACACTATTGAAATTGTTTTATTCTACACTATCATGCGTGCATTTTCATGAATAATCTGGAGACCTGAAATAGTTATCTTGAATCATAACCTGAGCCTGCTGTAAACACTTATTTCTCTTTCCCAGCTACATCTATTGATCTCATTATGCTCTATAACTATTTCCTTTGCATCCCATTCTGTTTAAAAATTTGGGATACATGGGACAGGAAATATGTCTCAATGGTTAAAACCACTTTCTGCTCTTGCAGAGGACCAGTTTGATTACCTACATGGGGCTCACAACCACTTGTATCTTCAGTTCCAGGGTGTCCAATGCCCTCTCTGTCCTCCTTGAACGACAGTCATGCACAAAGTGCACAGGCATGCGTACAGACAAAACACTCATGCACATTAAAGTAAATCAAATTAAAACTTAAAAAATAAAATTGAAAAAATAAAAAATAAAAATTAGGGCTACCATTCAAATGTGGTAGCATAGACCTGTAATCCCAGCACTTGGGAGGTGAGTTAAAAGTCATCCTCAGAGGACTGAGAAACCAAGGACAACAGCAATGAATGTGAACTCTACAGCATGGACGGGCTCACTGTGAGCCTTAACCTTCACCTGGCGATGGATGGAGATAGAGACAGAGCCCCACATTGGAGCACCGGACTGAGCTCCCAAAGTTCTGATGAGGAGCGGATGGAGAGAGATCATGAGAAAGAAAGTCAGAACCATGAGGGATGCGTTCACCCACTGAGACGGCAGGACAGAACTAATGGGAGACCACCAAGTCCACTTGGAATGGGACTGATGGAACATGCGACCAAATCGGACTCTCTGAGGGTGGCTGATGGTGGAGGCTGACCGAGGAGCCAAGGACAATGGCGATGGGCTTGGTCTCTACGACATGGACGGGCTCCCTGTGAGCCTTGTCAGTTTGGTTGCTCACCTTCCTGGACCTGGGGGGAGTTGGGAGGACCTTGGACTCAACATAGTGTAGAAAACCCTGATGGCTGTTTGGCCTCAAGAGGGAGGGAGTGGGGGTGTGGGTGGAGGGGAGGGGAGGGAAGGGGGAGGAGGAGGGGAGGAGATGGCAATTTTTGATAAAAAATAAATAAACTGGAAAAAAATGGGAACTTGAGGGTGGGGCGAGACGGGGCCAAGGGAAGATGGGGAGAGAAAAGCTTGAAGGGGAGAATGGGGGGAGCTCGGAGGAATGGGATGCTTGGGATACAGGAAGGGTGGATATGGGAGCAGGGAAGCATATATCTTAATTAAGGGAGCCATCTGAGGGTTGTCAAGAGACTTGACTCTAGAGGGGTTCCCGGGTTTCCAGGGAGATGCCCCCAGCTAGTTCCTTGGGCAGCTGAGGAGAGGGAGCCTGAAAAGGCCAGTTCCTATAGCCATACTGATGAATTTCTTGCATATCACCATAGAACCTCCACCTGGCGATAGATGAAGAAAATGACTGAGCCCCACATTGGAGCACCAGACTGAGCTCCCAAGGTCCTGATGAGGAGCAGAAGGAGGGAGAACATGGGAAAGAAAGTCAGGACCTTGAGGGGTGCGTTCACCCATGGAGACGGTGGGACAGAACTAACGGGAGATCACCAACTCCAGTTGGAATGGGACTGATGGAACATGAGACCAAACCGGACTCTCTGAATGTGGCCGACAGTGGAGGCTGACTGAGAAGCCAAGGACAATGGCGCTGGGCTATGATTCTTCTGCATGGATGGGCTCTGTGGGAGCCTTCTCAGCTTGGTTGATCACCTTCCTGGACCTGGGGGGATTGGGAGGACCTTGCTCTTAACATAGAGTAGGGAACCCCGATGGCTCCTTGGCCTGGAGAGGGAGGGGGGTATGGGTGAAGGGGTGGGGAGGGAAGGGGGAGGAGGAGGAGAGGAGATGGAAATTTTTAAATTTATAAAAATAAACCATAAAAAGAAAAAAAAGTCATCCTCAGGAATTTGTGGCTAGCCTGAGCTATATAAGACCTTGTCTCAATACAAATGATAATATGTATTTATTTTCTCATTTTCCACAAATTAAATGTTATCATCATTCTGGTGGTTTTATAAATATGTGTATCTGATATTTTGTATATATTAACTTTTAAATCATTTTTTATTTATTTTTGATCTTTGAGAGAGGGTTTCCTCTGTGTAGCATCAGAGGTTGTCCTCTGTAGACCAGACTGGCCTTGAACTCACAGAGATTCACCTGCCTCCGCCTCCTGAGTGCTGGGATCAACGGCATGCGCCACCACCGCCTAGACTTGAATGTTATGTTTGGGAAGGCTAATGATGCCACTAATTCAAGCATTTATCTGCATTCCCTTTACTGTCCCACTAATGGAAATTGTAGTATTTCTAAAGAATAGCATGTGTTCCATTAGCAATACATAAATCTCTATGATTAGTAACTTTCTCTCTGGGTCTCTATCCCTCTCTGTCTCTCTCTGTCTCTCTCTGTCTCTCTGTCTCTCTCTGTGTCTCTCTCACTCTCTCACACAAACACACACACACACACACACACACACACACACACACACTGCTATTTTCAAGGTATCTTTGAAAGATGTCCAAAAGAGAAAAAATAGGTAAGATTATAGGTAAGATTAAGTAGAGGTAGCGTCTAAATTTCAAATGACTGAATTTGGAGGCAGAAAGCTGACATGTAGGACACACATGCCTTGAAGTCTGTAGACAGGGATACCAATGCCTAGATTGCCCCTTGTAAGCTGTGTGGCCTTGTACATATTTGTTTACCTCTATAAGCCTACATTTTCATCATCAAAACTGAGGTAGACTTAAGTAACAAGACTGTTATGAGGGTTAAAAAATAATAGTTCATAACATAATACCTAATATAAAATAAAGCTTCAGGAAAATGTAGTTCCCATCTCCCTGAGCCTAATACTGTCCTTTAAACTAAATAACTGTTGGAGCTCAAATTCTTTCTATCTTCTTTCCAGGGGGCAGTGTCAATGTTTTAAATGCTAGGTAAAGCAAAATTTAGATCAGTTCTAAGAATTATATTCAGCCATTGCTATCTGAGGCATATTACATTTTAGCTGACTGTGAAGCCAGATGAGCAATTTTCAAATCTGAACATGGACCTGGGAAATGATCAAATTGTCTTTGTCTTTGTAGCTTTCTCAACTGGTTGTTATCAGATCAGATTTTTCCACAGGTTTTTTTTTTACTTCAGTGACATGAAGTTGAAATTAAGGGGCAGGTCTTTTGCACAGATAACAGAAAGGCATAACAATCTGAAGGGCAGAAATCTGATCGTGTTTGCTTTTGTCAATCTTCAGCATCATGGGGAACCTTAAATTGCATATGAAACAGGTCAAAATAGTAGTTTTTCCATGGGTCAGCTCTATGCAATTCCATCTCCCTTATGGGATTCCAGAAAAACCTTTCTTGCTGTAAATATCAAAACGTTCCACACTCAAAGGAAAATCAAGAGCTACGTCTATTAAGTTTAAAAAACATCCAGAAGAGATCATTAAAATGCATGAGGATGAATACATATATTTTTAAAAGGGAATCGGTGCCAGAGTTGGAAGGCCAGTCATAATAAAGTGTGGTGATACAGACAAGAATGGGGAGGAAAGACTGACCTTGAAAAATGAATAGAAAAATTGCCACTTTTCTGGCTCCGAATAAAGAGCCACAGTTCATTTTTTATTGAATACTCCTCATTTCACCTATATACTTTGACATCCCAAAATAATGTGCATAGAGTACAGAGATGAAATAGCACATTACCCAGAACTCCTTGAGACTAGCCTTACATCATCACTCTGAGGATGAATTTCTTGAACTTACCTCATGGTGCACCTAAGAGCCACACCCAATTCTGCTGGAGATCATTTCACTCTCTGCTTTTGTCACATGGCCAAATATGCAGTAAGTCCCTTGTCTCATCCGAGTTTTCAACCACCTAAACATATATGTTTTAACAGAACATGTATGTACTGAATATAGGCAGGCATGTCTTCCTTCTCATTTTCTATATAAGTTATAATAACTACTGTGCAGCATTTGCACTCTATTAGATGGTATACGTAGTCTGGGAAAGATTTGCAACAGTGGTTCTCAACCTTCCTAATGACTCAACTCTTTAACAGTTCCTCATGGTGTGGCGACCTCCAACCATAAAATTATTTTTGTAAAATTACTTTATAACTTTGATTTTGCTACTGTTATAAATTGTAATGTAAATATCTGTGTTTTCTGATAGTTTTAGGCAACCCCTGTAAAAGGGTCACTTGACCCCCAAAGCGGTCATGACCCACAGGTTGAGAACCACTTATTTTAAAATACTTAAGATGATCTGTGACCAGCAGAACCTTGGCTGCGACAGCACCTGGAGAGGTGAGTGTTATGGTCCCAGCTGAAGGGCCCTACTCTCTAGGCCCTAGCCCTTGAGATACATCCTGCACCCTACCACCAAATACCAAAGGCCCAGAGATCTAGGAGCAGGCTCCCCATATCCTCAACAACCCCCCACGGCATCTGTGACTAGTGGAGCCTTCACCCAGCCCACACCTGGAGAGGTGTCTGGATCCCTGGCTGGAGAGCCCAACTCTCCAGGTTCTATCCCCCAGAGGCATATCTCTTGCCCCACCCTCACCCATCAAAGACACAGAGACCTGGGAACAGCCTCCCCACTCCCAACCCCCACACAGCATCTGAAACCACCAGAGCCTTGGCACCCGCTCATACCTGGAGAGGAGATTGTGTGGGTCCATGGCTGGAGGGACCTACTTACTAGGACCTAGACCTCCAAAGGCACATGCTGTACCCCACTCCCACCTACTGAAGCCCTAGAGATCTGGAAACAGCCTCCCCACACCCCTGGCCATCTCCCATAGCATCTGCAATCACCTGAGCTTTGGTCCGGCCTACATCTGGAGGAGACCCAGAGCCTCATCAGCTACCAACAGAGCCATGGGCCAGCCTGCATCTGGAGGAAGAGTGACCACCTAAGCTGCAGGCCCCACCTGCACCAATTGGAAGAAGAGGGACCCCTGAAGCACAGGCCTCACCTGTACCCATTGGAGGAAGAGATAGGTAGACGACAGTGTAAGAATACATTAAACAACATAAAAAGCAATATGGCACACCCAGAAACTAGTGGTTCTACATCAGCAAGATCTGAACATCCCAACGCAGATGAAGCAGAAGAAAACGACCTTAGGGCTGGAGAGATGGCTCAGAGGTTAAGAGCACTGACTGTTCTTCCAGAGGTCCTGAGTTCAATTCCCAGCAACCACATGGTGGCTCACAGCCATCTATAATGAGATCTGGTGCCCTTTTCTGGCATGTAAGCATACATGGAAGGAATGTTGTATGCATAATAAATAAATAAATGAAATATTTTTTTAAAAAAAAGAAAACGACCTTAAAAATAATTTTATGAAAATGATAGAGGCTCTTAAAGAGGAAATGAAAATTTCCCTTAAAGAAGTAGAGGAAAAGATAAACAAAAATTAGAAGAAATCAACAACAAATCCATTAAAGAGAGCAAAGGAAGTCAAGAAAAAACAATCAAACAGGTCAAGACTTGAAAACTGAAATAAAGGCAATAACGAAAACACAACCCAAAGGAATTCTGGATATGGAAAATCTGGGTAAGCAGTCAGGAACTACAGATGCATGCATAACCAACAGACTACAAGAGATGGAAGAGAGACTCTCAGGTGTGAAAGATACAATGGAGGAAGTAGATTCATCGCTCAAAGAAAATGTTAACTCCAACAAATTCTTAACACAAAATATCCAGGAAATCTAGGACACCATGAAAAGACCAAACCTAATAATAATAGGGATAGAAGAAGAAGAACTCCAGCTCAAAGGCACAGAAAATAAATTCAACAAAATCATAGAAGAAACTTTCCCATCCTAAAGAAAGATATACCTATGAAAATACAAGAAGCTTACAGAACATCAAATAAACAAAACCAAAAAAAGTATCCTTGCCACATAATAATCAAAACACTAAACATACAGAATAAAGAAAGAATTTTAAGAGCTGCAAAGGAAAAAGGCCAAGTAACATATAAAGGCAGACCTATCAGAATTATACCTGACTTCTCAATGGAAACTCTGAAAGCCGGAAGGTCCTAGATAGATGTGCTGCAGACACTATGAAGCCATGAATGGCAGACCAGACTACTATACCCAGCAAAGCTTTCAATCACCATAGATAAAGAAAACAAGATATTCCATGACAAAACCAGATTTAAACAATACCTATCCACAAATATGGCCCTACAGAAAGTACTAGAAGGAAAACTCCAACCCAAGGAAATTAGCTACACCCACAAAAACCCCGGCAATAGATAATCCCACACCAGCAAAACCCAAAGAAGGGAAATGCACACACAATACCAACAACAACAAAACCAAAAATAACAGGAACTAATAATCACTGATCATTAATATCTCTTAATATCAATGGTCTCAATTCACCTATAAAAAGACACAAGCTTTACAAGTCACAATCCCAGAGAACCTAGACAACAATGAGGACCCTAAGAGAGACATACATGGATCTAAACTACATGGGACATAGAAAAAGATAAGATATCCTGAATAATTTGAGAGCATGGGGACCATGGGAGGAGAGAAGGGGAGGGGTAGAGGACGGGGGAATGGAGAAAAATATATAGCTCAATAAAAACAATAAAAAAGACACGTGCTAAAAGAATGGATATGAAAACAGGTTCCATCCTTCTGCTTCATACAAGAAACACACCTCAACTTCAAAGGCAAATATTACCTCAGAGTAAAGGGTTGGGCAAAGATTTTCCTATCAAATAAACCTAAGAAACAAGCCAGTGTAACTTTCCTAATATCTAACACAATAGACTTCAAACTAAAATTAATCAAAAGAAATAAAGAAGGACATTTCATATTTGTCACAGGAAAAATCCATCAAGATGAAGTCTTGATTCTGAACATCTATGCCCCAAATACATGAGAGCTCACATTTGTAAAAGAAAGATTACTAAAGCTTAAAGCACACACTAATAGTGGGAGACTTTAACACCCCATTCTCACCACTGGACAGGACTGCCAGCCAGAAACTGAACAGAAAAATAAAGAAAATAACAGAAGTTATGACTCAAATTGGTTTAACAGACATCTATAGAACATTCTACCCAAACACAAAAGAATATACCTTCTTCTCAGCACCTCATGGAATCTTCTCTAAAATCAACAACGTACTCGGTAACACAGTAAATCTCAACAAATACAAAAAATAAATTGGAATAACCCCTGTATCTTATCATATCACCATGACTTAAAGTTAGAACTCAACAACACTAATTGCAGAAAGTCCACAATCTCCTGGAAATTGAACAGTGCTCAACTGAATCACCCCTGGGTCAAGAAAGAAAGAAGAAAGAAATTAAAGATTTCCTAGAATTCAATGAAAATGAAGGCACAACATAACCAAACCCAAAGGACACTTCAAAAATAGTGCTAACAAGCTGAGCGGTGGTGGTGCACACCTTTAATCCCAGCACTCGGGAGGCAGAGGCAGGAAGATCTCTGTGAGTTCAAGACCAGCCTGGTCTACAAGAGCTAGTTCCAGGACAGGCTCCAAAAGCTACAGAGAAACCCTGTCTCAAAAAACCATAAGAAAAAAAAAAGTAGTTCTAATAGGAAAGTTCATAGCATTAAGTGTCTACATAAAGAACCTGGAGAAATCTTACACTAATGACTTAACAGCACAAGAAATAATCAAATTGACAGCTGAAATCAATAAAATAGAAACAAAAAAAAACAATATGAAGAATCAGTGAACAAAGAGCTGGTTATTCAAGAAAATCAACAGGATAGACAAACCCTTATCCAAACTAAGCAAAAGGCAGAGAGAGAACATCCAAATTAACAAAATCAGAAATGAAAAGGTGGACATAACAACAGACACTGAGGAAATCCAGAGAATCATAAACTCATACTTCAAAAACCTGTACTTAACAAAATTGGAAAATTTAAAGGAAATGAGCAATTTTCTAGATAGGTATCACATATCAAAATTAAATCAAGACCAGAGAAACAATTAAAATAGACCTAATATTTTCCCTAAGGAAATAGAGGAAGCCATCAAAAGTCTCCCAACCAAAAAAATCCCAGGGCCAGATGGTTTCAGTGCAGAATTCTACCAGAATTTCAAAGAAAAGCTAATTCCAATACTCCTCAAATTGTTTCACACAATAGAAAAAGAAGAGACATTACCAAACTCTTTTTAGAATTACCCTGATACCCAAACCACAAAAAGATGAAACTAAGAAAAGAATTACAGACCAATCTCACTCATGAACATTGATGCAAAAATACTCAATAAAATACTGGAAACCAAATCCAAGAACACATCAGAAAAAATCATCCACCATTATCAAGTATGCTTCATCCCAGAATTGCAGGGATGGTTCAACATATGAAAATCTATCAATGTAATCCACCATATAAACAAACTGAAAGAAAAAAATCCACGTGATCATCTCATTAATTGCTGAAAAAGCCTTTGACAAAATCCGGCACCCCTTCATGATAAAGGTCTTCGTGAGAGCAGGAATACAAAGAACATACATAGACATAATAAAGACAATATACAGAAATCCAACAGCCAACATCAAACTAAATGGAGAGAAATGCAAAGTGATTCCACTGAAATCAGGAACAACAAGGCTGTCCACTCTCTCCATATCTATTCACTATAGTACTCAAATTTCAAGCTAAAGAAATAAGACAGCAAAAGGAGATCAAGGGCATACAAATTGAAAAGAAAGAATTCAAACTTTCACTATTTGCAGATGACATGATAGTATACATAAGTGATCTGAAAATTCTACCAGGGAACTCCTACATCTGACAAACACCTTCAGTAATGTGGCAGGATATGAGATTAATGCAAAAAATTAATAACCCTCTTTTATACAGATGATAAATGGGCTGATAAAAAATCAGAGAAACATCGCCCTTTGCAATAGCCACAAACATCATAAAGTATCTTGGGGTAGCTCTTACCAAACAAGTGAAAGACCTGTATGACAAGAACTTTAAATCTTTGAAGAAAGAAACTGAAGAAGACACCAGAAAATGGAAAGATCTCCCATGCTCTTGGATACATAGGATCAACAGAGTAAAAGTGGCAATCCTACCAAAAGCAATTTACAGATTCAAATGCAATCCTCAACAAAATCCCAGCACAACTCCTCACAGAACTTGAAAGAAAAATATTCAACTTCATGTGGAAAAACAAGAAGCCCAGGATAGCCAAAACAATCCTGTACAATAAAGAAACTTCTGGATGCATCACGATCCCTGACTTTAAGCTCTACTATAGAGCTATAGTAATGAAAACACTGTGGTATTGGCATAAAAACAGACAGGTTGAGCAATGGAATCAAGTCAAAGACTCTGATATTAACCCATACATTTATGAACATCTGATTTTTTACAAAGAAGATAAAGTTATACAATGGAAAAAAGAAAGCATGTTCAACAAATGGTGCTGGCATAACTAGATGTCAACTTGCAGAAGTATGAAAATAGATCCATATCTATCCCCATGCACAAAACTCAAATCCAAATGAATCAAAGGCCTCCATATAAATCCAGCCACTCTGAACCTCATAGAAGAGAAAGAGGGAAGTTGCCTTGAACGCATTGGCACAGGAGGCTACTTCCTGAATCTAACACCAGTAATACAGACACTCAGAGCAACAATTAATAAAAAAGACCTTCTTAAACTTAGAACCTTTTCTAAGGCAAAGAACACAGTCAACAAGACAAAATGGCAGCCTACAGAATAGGAAAAGATCTTTATCAACCCCATACCTGACAGAGGACTGATCTCCAAAATATATAAAGAACTCAAGAAACTACACATCAAAATACCAAATGATCCAATTTTAAAATGGGGTACATATCTAAACAGAATTTTCAACTGAGGAATCTCAAATGGCCAAAAGGCACTTATCCATCAGGGAACTGCAAATCAAAACAACTCTGAGACACCCTCTTACACATGTCAGAATGGCTAAGATCAAAAACACCAATGAAAACTTATGCTGGAGGAGATGTGGAGTAAGGGTAGCACTCCTCCATTGCTGGTGGGAGTGCAAACTTGTACAACCACTTTTAAATCAGTATGGCAATTTCTCAGAAAATTGGGAATCCATCTACGTCAAGACCCAGCAATACCATGCTCGGGCATATACTCAAAAGGTACAAACACCACAAGACCACAAGGACATTTGCTCAACTATGTTTATAATGGCATTATTTGTAAAAACCCAAACATGAAAACAACCTAGATGCCCCTCAACCAAAGAATGGATAAAGAAAATGTGATAAATTTACACATTAGAGTACTACTCATCAATTAAAAAAAACCAATGACATCTTGAAATCTGCGGGCAAATGGATGGAACTAGAAAAAACTATCCCAACACAGAAAGACAAACACAATATGTGCCTCATTCATAAGTGGAAATCAGACATAAAGCAAAGGAAAACCAGCGACAATCCACAACCCCAGTGAAGCCAGGAAACAAGGAAGACCCTAAGAGAGACATACATGGATTCCCATAGGAAGGGAAAATAGACAAGATTTCCAAGTAAACTGGGAGTGTCGGGGGGAGGAGGCGAAAGAAGAGTGGGAAGGGGAAAGGGGAGGGGAAGGAGAACATGGGGGATGAGAAAGGACAGAGAGGTGGGCAAGGAAAGAGATATCTTGATAGAGGGAAACATTACAGGGTTAGTGAGAAACCTGGTCCTGGGGAAATTCCCAGGAATGCACATGGATGACCCCAGCAAAGTGGAGAGGGTGCCTTAATTGCACCTGATTACCCCTGTAATCAGACTGACGACTACCACAATTGTCATCATAGAACCTTCATCTAGTAACTGATGGAAGCAGATACAGAGATCCACAACAAGCACTGGGCCAAACTCCTGGAGTCCAGTTGAAGGGAGGGAGGAGTGAGAATATGAGCAAAAGAGTCAAGACCATGATGGTGATGTCCACAGAAACAGCTGGCCCGAGCTAGTTGGAGCTCACTAACTCTGGACTGACAGAGGGGGAACCAGCATAGGACTGAACTAGGCCCTGTGAATGTGGGTGACAGTTGTGTGGCTTGGGCAGTTTTTATAGGGCCACTATCAGTGGAACCAATATTTATCCCTAGTGCTCGTACTAGCTTTTCAGAATCCATTCTCTTTGGAGGGATACTTTGCTCAGCCTAAATATAATGGAGAGGGTCTTGGCACTGCCTCAAAGCAATGTGCTAGACTATGTTGACTCCCCATGGGAGGCCTTATCCTCTCTCAGGAGTAGATGAGGGTTGGGATGGGGGGGAAGGTGGGGGAAGTGTGAGGAAGGGAGGAAGAAGGAAAGGGAACTGGGATTGCTATGTAAAATAAGTTTGTTTTTTTTAAAAAATGAAATGTATAAGATAATATTCATGGGTTATATGCAAATGTCATATTTTACCTAAAGGACATGAGTAACCTTAGACTGGTATTCTCAGAGACTTCTACAACGAAACCCCTGTAGATACTGGGGCTCAACTGCAGGTCTTCTCTACTGAGCAGTTCATGGGCACTTCAAGTTCATTAAATCCAAAGATCAACTTTGAGAGGTCGGCTCCTCTTCCTTTGTTGCTTATCCCAAGCACACACCACCCTGCCAGACTGAAAGTTTCTTCTGGAAATTCCCATATTCCCTTCAAATATGAACTATTTCGTCTCCTTTGCCTATAATTTGCAAGTAGTTATCATTGAAGGCTTCTCATCTTTGTCTTCTGAGTCTAAACCTCACTCATTTCCTCCCCGGCCCTTGCCAAAAAGAATTGTACACAAGAGTTCACTGGGAGGATATTATTTTAAGCAAAGTTGCGTGGACTCTACCCTGGCCCTCCTTACTCGGGTTTGGTAGGATAGGACGAGAAATGAGTATGTTTAGAAATTTCCTGGCCCCTGCCTCATCCTCCCGTCTTTGGGGGCACAAAATCCCACAGCTCAGCCTGTTTGGGCTCTGGGGACCTGGAATTGAGTGCACCCAGGCCGGTGGGAGGTCCCCTCCTTCATTTGACTGCCCGGGGCAAGGTAGGCCTTTGTCTGAGAGCTGCTTGGCCTGCAAGGGGACCTGACAGTCTGCCAGAGGATCCATCATTCTCTGGGGTGAGTGAGGAGTGAGTGCCCGAACCACGGCAGCTGCCCGGAGAGGGACCACCGACTCTCCACAACTCCCCCTGCCACCAGCACACTTCCTGCTCTTCCTGCAGGGGTTATTCTCCCCAGATACTGCCTCTCTCTCCCTGTCCCTTCCCAGCTTGCACCCAGAATCCTCCCCCCCCCCCCCCCCCCCGCCTCATCCTCCCGTCTTTGGGGCCACAAAATCCCACAGCTCAGCCTGTTTGGGCTCTGGGGACCTGGAATTGAGTGCACCCAGGCCCGTGGGAGGTCCCCTCCTACATTGGCCTGCCTGGGGCAAGGTAGGCCTTTGTCTGAGAGCTGCTTGGCCTGCAAGGGGACCTGACAGTCTGCCAGAGGATCCATCATTCTTTGGGACACTGCAGTCCTGATGACGACTTCTGGAGATGCACTTTCATACCTCGCTGACCTCTCAACACAGTAGCACCAGTGATATTTTCTTAGTTGTTCTCAGGTGTCCTGCTCCAGTTCTAAGGCCATCCACCCAAAGGGGTCAGACTCTGGCCTCCAGGCAGGTCTGAGGATTCCTGCGGAGGGGTGCGAGCTCCTTCAGATTGTGCTGAAAGGTTCGCTGTGTGGTATTCCATCCCGCCCTGCCCCCACCTTGGCCCTTTTGTCTGGGCTGTGACCCTGGGCTGCCTGGAATCCCTGATCCTGTGCACTGACATTCCATCTGAACTGGTGAGTGAATGCGGACCCTGGGGCAACCTGCCCTGGAAGAGAGCACAGACCCCCTACCCCCACTTCCCTCTGAAGGCTTGTGTCTGTTTCTCCCGTCCCTGTGTCTCCCAAGCTTTCCCTAGTGTTCTCAGGTGTCCTGCTCCTGTTCTAAGGCCATCCACCCAAAGGGGTCAGACTCTGGCCTCCAGGCAGGTCTGAGGATTCCTGTGGAGGGGTGCGGGCTCCTTCAGATTGTGCTGCCAGGTTCGCTGTGTGGTATTCCACCAGTTCAGTTCCACCTGAACTGGTGTCCTGCTCCTGTTCTAAGGCCATCCACCCAGAGGAATCAGACTCTGGCCTCCAGGCAGGTCTGGGGATTCCTGCAAGGGAGTGCAGGCTTCTTCAGATTGTGACGCAAGGAATAGGTCCTCCTCTGACACTGGGGAGATCCAACCAGTTTCAGTCACAGCAAAGATTGGTCTAGGACACCAAATGCCTCCGGGCTCCTTTTGAAGGAAGAGATGGGCAGGCGCCAATGCGGGAGCTCCTCCAACAACATGAAAGGCAACATGACATCACCACAATCCAGACATCCAGAAACAACAAGAATTGAACACCCTACCCCAGAAGATATAGAAGAATCCGACCTTAAACAGTACTTTATGAAAATAATAGAGGACCTTAAACAGGAGGTAAAAAACTGCCATAAAGAAATGGAGATGACAAACAAAAAGGTAGACGAAATAAATAAATCTCTCAAAGATACCCAAGAAAAACAAGAAAAACAAGAAAAACAAGAAAAAGCAATCAAACAGGTAAGGGAAACAGTACAAGACCTGATAAATGAAATGGAGGTATTGAAGAAAACACAATCTGAGGGACGACTGGAAATGGAAACTCTGAGTAAACGAACAGAAACTTCAGAGACAAGTATTTCCAACCGAATACAAGAGATGGAAGAAAGAATCTGGGACTCTGAAAATACTGTAGAGGAAATAAACTCACAGATTAAAGAACTAAACAAATCTTAACAAATTCTTAACACAAAACATTCAGGAAATCTGGGACACCATGAAAAGACCAAACCTAAGAATAATTGGGGTAGAAGAAGGAGAAGAATTACAACTCAAAGGCCCAGAAAACATATTCAACAAAATTATAGAAGAAAACTTCCCCAACCTAAAGAAGGATGTTCCTATGAAGGTACAAGAAGCCTACAGAACACCAAATAGACTGGATCAAAAGAAAGCATCCCCACGCCATATAATAATCAAAACACAAAACATACAGAATAAAGAACAGATATTAAGAGCTGCAAAGGGAAAAGGTCAAATAACATATAAAGGGAAACCTATCAGAATTACACCTGATTTCTCAATGGAAACCATGAAAGCCAGAAGAGCTTGGATAGATGTGCTACAGACACTAAGGGAACATGGATGCAAGCCTAGACTACTATACCCAGCAAAGCTTGCATTCACCATTGATGGAGAAAACAAGATATTCCAGGACAAAAACAGATTTAAACAATACGCAGCCACAAATCCAGCCTTGCAGAAAGTAATAGAAGGAAAATCACAAACCAAGGAGTCCAACAACACCCACAATAACTCAGGCATCTAGCGACCCTTCACCAGCACAACTAGAAGAAGGAAAACACACAAACTCTACTACTAAAAATGACTGAAGTTAACAACCACTGGTCATTAATATCACTTAATATCAATGGACTCAATTCACCTATAAAAAGGCACAGGCTAAGAGACTGGATACGAAAACAGAATCCAACATTTTGCTGTTTACAAGAAACACACCTCAACCACAAAGACAGACACCTACTCAGAGTAAAGGGTTGGGAAAAGGTTTATCAAGCAAATGGCCCTAAGAAACAAGCGGGTGTGGCCATACTAATTTCCAACAAAGTTGACTTCAAACTAAAATCAATCAGAAGAGATGGAAAGGGACACTTTATACTCATAACAGGAAAAATCCATCAGAATGAAGTCTCAATCCTGAATATCTATGCCCCTAATATAAAAGCTCCCACTTATGTAAAAGAAACACTTCTAGAACTCAAGGCAGCCATCAAACCACACACACTAATAGTTGGAGACTTCAACACTCCTCTCTCACCAATGGACAGGTCAATCAGACAGAAACCTAACAGAGAATTGAAAGACTTAATGGAGGTAATGAACCAAATGGACTTAACAGACATCTATAGAACATTCCACCCAAATAGGAAAGAATATACCTTCTTCTCTGCGGCTCATGGAACCTTTTCGAAAATTGACCATATACTTGGTAACAAAGCAAACTTCCACAGTTACAAAAAATATTAGTAACCACCTGTGTCTTATCGGATCACCATGGATTAAAATTAGAATTCAACAACAATGCTACCCCCAGAAAGCCCACAAACTCATGAAAACTGAACAGTCAACTACTGACCCACACCTGGGTCAAGGAAGAAATAAAGAAAGAAATTAAAGTCTTTCTTGAATTTAATGAAAATAAAGACACAACATACTCAATCCTATGGGACACAATGAAAGCAGTGCTAAGAGGAACGTTCATAGCACTAAGTGCCCACTTAAAGAAAACGGAGAAAGCACTCATTGGTGACTTAACAGCACACCTGAAAGCTCTGGAAAAAAAGAAGCAGACTCACCTAGGAGAAGTAGAAGACTGGAAATAATCAAACTGAGGGCAGAAATCAACAAAATAGAAACACAGAAAACAATCCAAAGAATCAATGAAACAAGAAGCTGGTTCTTGGAGAAAATCAACAAGATTGACAAACCCTTAGCCAAACTAATCAAACGGCAGAGGGAGAACACGCAAATTAATAAGATCAGAAATGAAAAGGGGGACATAACCACAGACACAGAGGGAATTCAGAGAATCATTAGATCTTACTACAAAAGCCTGTATGCCACAAAATTGGAAAATGTAAAAGAAATGGACAGTTTTTTAGATAAATACCATATACCAAAGTTAAACCAGGACCAGGTAAAAGCTCTAAATCGTCCTGTTAGTCGCGAAGAATTAGAAACTGTTATCAGAAACCTCCCTGCCAAAAAGAGCCCAGGACCAGATGGTTTCAATGCGGAATTCTACCAGAACTTCCAAGAAGACCTAATACCTATACTCCTTAAGGTATTTCATAATATAGAAACACAAGAGTCACTGCCAAATTCCTTCTATGAAGCTACAGTTACCCTGATACCTAAACCACACAAAGACTCAACCAAGAAAGAGAATTACAGGCCAATCTCACTCATGAACATTGATGCAAAAATTCTCAATAAAATACTGGCAAACCGAATCCAAGAACACATTAGAAAAATTATACACTACGATCAAGTAGGCTTCATCCCAGAGATGCAGGGCTGGTTCAACATACGAAAATCTATCAATGTAATCCATCATATAAATAAACTGAAGGAAAAAAACCATATGGTCATCTCATTAGATGCTGAAAAAGCATTTGACAAAATTCAGCACCCTTTTATGATAAAAGTTTTGGAGAGATTAGGGATACAAGGGTCATTCCTAAATATAATAAAAGCTATTTACAGCAAGCCGACAGCTAACATCAAATTAAACGGAGAGAAACTCAAGGCTATCCCACTAAATTCAGGAACACGACAAGGCTGTCCACTCTCTCCTTATCTCTTCAATATAGTGCTTGAAGTTCTAGCAATAGCAATAAGACAACATAAGGGAATCAAGGGGATTCAATTTGGAAAGGAAGAAGTTAAACTTTCATTATTTGCAGATGATATGATAGTATACATAAGCGACCCCAAAAACTCCACCAAAGAACTCCTACAGCTGATAAACTCCTTCAGTAACGTGGCAGGTTACAAGATCAACTCCAAAAAATCAGTCGCCCTCCTATACACAAAGGATAAGGAAGCAGAGAGGGAAATCAGAGAAGTATCACCTTTCACAATAGCCACAAATTGCATAAGATATCTGGGAGTATCGCTAACCAAGGAAGTGAAGGATTTATTTGACAAGAACTTTAAGTCTTTGAAGAAAGAAATTGAAGAGGATACCAGAAAATGGAAGGATCTCCCCTGCTCGTGGATTGGGAGGATCAACACAGTAAAAATAGCAATTCTACCAAAAGCAATCTATAGATTCGATGCAATCCCAATAAAGGTCCCATTAAAATTCTTCACAGAGATTGAGAGGACAATAATCAACTTTATATGGAAAAACAAGAAACCCAGGATAGCCAAAAAATCTTATACAATAAAGGTACTTCTGGAGGCATTACCATCCCTGACTTCAAACTCTATTACAAAGCTACAGTATTGAAAACAGCTTGGTATTGGCATAAAAACAGAGAAGTTGACCAATGGAATCGTATAGAAGACCCGGATCTTAAACCACAAACCTACGAACACCTGATTTTTGATAAAGGAGCCAAAAGTACACAATGGAAGAAAGAAAGCATCTTCAACAAATGGTGCTGGCATAACTGGATGTCAACCTGTAGAAGAATGAAAGTAGATCCATATGTATCACCATGCACAAAACTCAAGTCCAAATGGATTAAAGACCTCAATATTAATCTGAACACATTGAGCTTGATAGAGGAGAAAGTGGGAAGTACTCTACAACAAATGGGCACAGGGAACCGTTTCCTGTGCATAACCCCAGCTGCACAGACATTAAGGGCAACATTGAATAAATGGGACCTCCTGAAGTTGAGCAGCTTCTGTAAAGCAAAGGACATTGTCACTAAGACACAAAGGCAGCCTACTGACTGGGAAAAGATCTTCACCAACCCTGCAACTGACAAAGGTCTGATCTCTAAAATATATAAGGAACTCAAGAGACTAGATGGTAAAATGCCAATTAACCCAATTAAAAAATGGGGCGCTGAACTGAACAGAGAATTCTCAACAGAAGAAGTTCGAATGGCCAAAAGACACTTAAGGTCATGCTCAACCTCCCTAGCTATCAGGGAAATGCAAATCAAAACAACTTTGAGATATCATATTACACCTGTCAGATTGGCTAAAATCCAAAACACCAATAATAACCTTTGCTGGAGAGGTTGTGGGGTAAGGGGTACACTCATCCATTGCTGGTGGGAATGCACACTTGTGCAACCACTTTGGAAAGCAGTGTGGCGGTTTCTCAGGAAATTCGGGATCAACCTACCCCAGGACCCAGCAATTCCACTATTGGGAATCTACCCAAGAGATGCCCAATCATACAACAAAAGCATATGCTCATCTATGTTCATAGCAGCATTATTTGTAATAGCCAGATCCTGGAAACAACCTAGATGCCCTTCAGTGGAAGAATGGATGAAGAAACTGTGGAATATATACATGCTAGAATACTACTCAGCGGTAAAAAACAATGACATCTTGAATTTTGCAGGCAAATGGATGGAAATAGAAAACACTATTCTGAGTGAGGTAACCCAGACCCAAAAAGATGAACATGGGATGTACTCACTCATAATCGGTTTCTAGCCATAATTAAAGGACATCGAGCCTATAAATTTGGGATCCTTGAGAAGATAATAAGAAGGTGAACTCCCAACAAAAAGATATAGTAATCCTCCTGGATATTGGAAGTAGACACGATCGCCAGGCAAAATTGGGAACTTGAGGGTTGGGCGAGACTGGGCCAAGGGAAGATGGGGAGAGAAAAGTGTGAAGGGGAGAATGGGGGGAGCTCGGAGGATTGGGATGCTTGGGATATAGGAAGGGTGGATATGGGAGCAGGGAAGCATATATCTTAATTTAAGGAGCTACCTGAGGGTTGTCAAGAGACTTGACCCTAGAGGGGTTCCCAGGTTTCCAGGGAGACGCCCCCAGTTAGTTCCTTGGGCAGCTGAGGAGAGGGAGCCTGAAAAGGCCAGTTCCTATAGCCATACTGATGAATTTCTTGCATATCACCATAGAACCTCCACCTGACGATAGATGAAGAAAATGACAGAGCCCCACATTGGAGCACCAGACTGAGCTCCTAAGGTCCTGATGAGGAGCAGAAGGAGAGAGAACATGAGAAAGAAAGTCAGGACTGTGAGGGAACCTCCAGCTGGCGACAGATGGGGAAGGTGACTGAGCCCCTCATTGGAGCACTGGACTGAGCTCCCAAGGTCCTGATGAGGAGCAGAAGGAGCGAGAACATGAGGGAGAAAGTCAGGAACGTGAGGGGTGCGTTCACTCATGGAGACGGTGGGACAGAACTAAAGGGAGATCACCAACTCCAGTTGGAATGGGACTGATGGATCATGCGACCAAACCCGTCTCTCTGAATGTGGCCAACAGCGGGGGCTGACTGAGAAGCAAAGGACAATGGCGCTGGGCTCTGATTCTTCTGCATGGACGGGCTCTGTGGGAGCCTTCTCAGCTTGGTCGATCACCTTCCTGGACCTGGGGGGAGTTGGGAGGACCTTGGACTTAGCATAGAGTGGGGAACCCTGATGGCTCCTTGGCCTTGAGAGGGAGGGAGGGGAGGTATGGGTGGAGGGAAGGGGAGGGAAGGGGGAGAAGGAGGGGAGGGAAGGAGGAGGAGGAGCGGAGGGAGGGGGGAGGAGGAGGGAAGGAGATGGAAATTTTTAAATATAAAAAAAAATTTAAAAAAAAAAAGAAATTTCCTGGGGGCTTGCAAGACTTGTTGTCTAAGGACTAGCTTATTGTCACAACTTTCATCCGTCCTCTCCTCTAGCGTCTCCTTACTTAGCGAGTTCTGTGACCTGATTTCAGGAACTCATTAATTTCCGCCTGTAGGTTCCAAAACCATATCCACTTTAACCACTATTGTGTTACCAGTGCTTACTATGGTACCTGATACATTATAAGGTCTCAATATGATTTTTGTAGTATGGACAAAATAAACAAGGCAAGAAGGTAGCAGTAAAATATTCAGAATGTGATTTTACATGCCTGGTTGCCATTCAGTTAGATGTAAGCTTAGCCAACTTGGCCTATCCAATCATAATCTTAGCACATTTTATTCAGGAATCTTAAAGCTCCATGTATGTTTTGTAGGGTGAGGCTAGCTGCTTTAACAATCTAACAGCCCTAGCTAGGTATTCCTCATCAGCAGGTGACTGTTTATATGCAAACGAAGGGAACTCGGGTTCTTTATATTGTTTTGATCTTGTATCTTTGACACAATCCCAAGATCACTATGTAGGCATGAGAAACTGCTTCTAAAAATGATATAAATCAGCCAAGCAGTGGTGGCACATGCCTTTAATCCCAGCACTTGGGAGATGGAGCTCTGTGAGTTTGAGGCCAGTCTGATCTACAGAGTGAGTTCCAGCACAGCCAGGGCTACACAGAGAAACCCTGTCTCGAAAAAAAAAATTAATAGATATAAATAAATAAAAAATTGATATTCCATTGGCAAATATTTGTCACGTTAAATGTAAGTAGCGCTCTGAACTTATTCACAATGACAACTCTTAGAGATGGGGATGTTGGCTTCCTGGTGATTAATTACGCCATCTTTGCCATGCCACAGAAGTTGGTAAGCGGACTCTGCAAACCCATTTAGCTAGAATAATTACCTGAACTTTAGCCTTAGAGACAACTTACAAAGTCATTTTTATTTCAGACCTTGGCCACACCATTCATCTGTACCAGAAGGAATAGAGGGCTGTTTTTTAGCAAGGTCCCTGAGGAGCTTAGCTGGAATGGAACGGAGCACTCGATGAGCTAAAGATGCCAACTGGCTCTCCCTCTCCTACTTCACTCTGTATCTACTTTCTGGCAAGCTAGGCAAAAACACAACGTATGGTTATTTTCAAAAATGGGCTTTTGACCTCAGAGCACCACATCTCTCCTCTGAAGGATGCAATACCCAAATAGTAGCTCAGCTAAAACAAAGATATTACATCTGAGTGATATAGCCCAAGTAAGTCGCAATGGTCGATATTCATCTCTGTCAGGATTTTGCCGCCTGAACACACATGCAAAAAATCGTTTGGGTATATTCATGCCAATCTTCTAAACTCTCACAGGAAACCTCTGGGAGAAGAGACATTTAATCATTTTGGAATGGAATGGCTTTGGGGGACAGCATGTCTTTTGGTCTATTTCTATTCAAAGTCTTAAAGCGCTTCAAGTGCCTGGATCGGCTGATGGATTAGGTGCTGAACACTGAGGCTCCTGAGGTCAATGATTTATGGCAGCTGCAAGCTGTGAAATGTCATTCTGCTGAGAGGGCCATGCAACATTCGCTCGATAGAATTAGCAGACACTTGAGCACGTATTTCAGCACCAGCTGCTCAGCTCTCTAGAGATGCGCACCATAGCCAGATGTAAGTTCCCAGGAAGGGCTGACTGTCCTAACCGCAACAGTTGTCAGAGCCAAGGCTCTCTAGCTATTCTTCTAAGATAACGGGAAATAATATAACCCATGCAGGCCCTATCATGGATCCTTATCTCCTCATAATTATGTCTCTTGGGCAAACGATGTTTGAAGTGAGGCATAAAAAAAGTTGATCAACTCAGGCTTAACTACTCTGAACCCAATTCTAGCCATCAAAGCAAGAAAATTTGTGGCTAGGAAGATGGCTCAGTGGTTAAGTGTATTTTAGCTGCTTTTCCAGAAGACCCAGGTTCAAATCCCAGTGTCTACATCACTCACAGGAATATTTAATTCCTGTTCCAGAGGATTCAATGCCCTCTTTTTTAAAAATGTCTTTTTTAATGTAGTGTCTTTTTAATTATATTTATTTACATATTATGTATACAATATTCTGTCTGTGTGTATGCCTGCAGGCCAGAAGAGGGCACCAGACCTCATTGCAGATGGTTGTGAGCCACCATGTGGTTGCTGGGAATTGAACTCAGGACCTTTGGAAAAGCAGGCAATGCTCTTGACCTCTGAGCCATCTCTCCAGCCCCTCAATGCCCTCTTTGGGCCTCCACAGGCACTGCATATATGTGGACATTTGGGCAAAACATACATCCATATACATAAAATAAAAATAAATAAAACTTTCTTTAAGAAAAGGAAAGCAATATTCTTCCGCCTGGCATGATTCAAGTGGATCTAATGGACTTACAAAAGCTGGGGCCACATGTAAGAGCAGTATTATTGGCATATGTCATCATATGTTACCTATACATGTTGAAGATAACTAAATAATTCAGTCTGTCTCTTAATGGCCTCCACTGACCCTCACACTAGCATCCCTTTCTGTTATCTCAGCTTTGCCTTCAGACTTGACTTCCCTAGGTTTCTCATTCCTAGTAACCAGTTCTAGGCTCAATGTTTGCACCCGGTCGCACTTGCTCTGTACTTTCCAGTTCAACCACAATTCTTCATACAGCTTCAAAAGTTATCAGTCATGCCTAATCTGGCAACCAATCTCCAGCCCTGGCTCAGACCACTTGTTATTAGAAGCCCCCCAAATAAGCCAATCCTAATCATTGGAAAACTGCCCCCGAGTCCCCCCCCCTTGTTTCTATGGCTTTTCACTTTAAAAATGGCTTGTAACAGGCATTCGGGGTCCCTGCCATTGAATGCTAAGTGACCCTACCATGGTAGAATTAAAATCCTCTTGCTTTTACATCAATTGAGGTGTGAGAGTGTATTCTTGGGGTGACTCCTCCTCAGTAGTTGGACTCTAGGGTTCAACAATACCAGAGGACCAAGTGGTTGGGATGTTTCCCCATGGAGACAAAGGAACTTATCGGTATACATAAAACACTCAGCACTTACTATCCATTGTTCTCATTGGCTGCCCTATCTCAGCCCCATACCAGCCATTTGGGGTAAGCATTTAGATATGTGTATAAGGCCCCCGTCCCATACTGGCAGTTTCCCAGTTGTAGGCCCAAGTTCCAGATAGTTTTGCATTACAACCTAGTACCATGGGGACACTGCATTAATTATTATCTGCTGATGCATAACAAATGAACACTTAGCAGCTCAAACAACACACGTAACTAAACCATGAGGTTTAGGCTCAGTGTCTCTAAGGAAACTACTGCCATGACAAGGGCTGTATTTCCCTGAGAGGGCTAAAGAAACTCTCATTAGTAGCTGCTTGATGAAGCCTTCTGCTTCTCGCTACCAGGGCCATGTCCCAAGGAAAGCTCTGGATTAGGACTACAATGTGACCATCTGAGTCAACTTCCTGCTGCCTGGACTTCCCCAGAGCGAGGAACTGTAAGCAGGGATTCTGAGCGAAATGAATGCTTTCTCCCTTAAGTTGCTTTTGGAAGGCTGTGTCATCACAGTAGTGGTAGAGGGAAAGTGGGCCCGCGGCAGTGGAGATTACCATTCCCTGTGTTCCAGATAATCTGTGCGTTTCAGACACCTGCCAAACTGGCTGTCAGCACCGCTTCCCGTAAACCAGACCTGATTCGACTTCTACCTGCTGAGTCTAGGAGAGCTCACTGGATTTACCTCAGAAGTAACTGAGGTTTTTCGGCCTTTCTTTAGGATAAGAGGCTGGTGCTCCCAGCACACAGTCCATATATCTCTCTGTCAGGGCTGACTATGACTCTCCATGCCTCGGTTTGGACTTTGAACCACCCGGCTCTCCTCAGCGCCACTTGCACTACCCTTGCTTGATTCCTAGGATTCTTGCCAGGATTTCTGTTAGGTGATTCTCTTCATTTTTAGCTGATGGTGACCAGAAGTCTGAAGCAAACTCTTAGTAACTGAGAGCCCAATGCGTGCATCCTGAACACAGAAAAGCGGCAAGCCTTCTTGGGGGAAATGTGAGAGAAAATGAACTTAGTATATTTAGAAATAGCCGTGAGACTTTTTTCAAAGCCCAGAGTAGCACAATGAATATCAGGAAAACAACTTTACTATAGTTTATCTTTTTCCAAATATGTTATTTTAATTACCATTTGAAATTCTCTATAGCAGAAGCCCTAGTAACAGTTTTGAAATACAGTCTTATTAGTGTCATCTGCATTCAAATATTTTTGCATATTCCCTATTATTTTTTCTGTAATTTTTCATTTACTATTACTTCGAATAAAAATTTCACATCTGACACAGCAGGGCACATCCAGAATTCAGAATGCTCACATAGAGCCATCATGGGTTCAAGACCACCCAGGCCAAGTAGTAAAACTTTGTCTCCAAAAACTCATACCAGGGCTGACAATATGGCTCAGTGGTTAAAACCACTGCTGCTCTTCCAAGGAACCAGAGCTCAGTTTCAGGCACCCACGTAGGGCAGCTCACAACCGTCTGTAACTCCAGCTCCAGGGGATCCAGCATCCTCTTCTGGACTCCACAAGTACACGTGCATGCACGCGAGCACACCCAGACACATAAGCACACACACACATACACACACACATGCGCACACACACATACACACACTCTTTAAAATCCACCTATTATAAAACTTATTTGTGATTTTGAATAACCATGGGTTGCTCCATTTCATTGATATCACACACTTTCGTGTATTCACTCGCCTCTCGCTGATCTTTACTTATTTCTTGCTTTTAAGAGTTAAGATAGAATTATTAGCATTTATACAAATTACTTTTTTAAGTTTATAAATTAATTTGCCCCATTTTATATGATTTCAGTTTAAATGCTTCGAGAAATAGTTTCAGGCTTTGTAGTATAATTTATACCTGCCTATATCTAGAAATATTCTAGATAACTTCTGTAGGCTACCAAAAGAGAAACACACACACACCAATACAGCCACAAAACCTTTGATCTACAACACTGTCTTGCCTGCAAAACACACTATGGCAATAATGGCACGAAGCTTGTGGGAGTAACCAACCAATGTCATATTTGACTTAAGGTCCATTCCATGAGGTGAAACCCATACCCAACACTGCTTGGGTGGCCAAGAACCAGAGAGCAGATTGCCCAGAGACCCAGGATAAAACCAAATATCACTAGTCTGAAAAAAGTATCACTAAAATAACTCCCAGTGATATTCTGTTATACACATTGATCAGTGAATTATTCAGTCCTCACCAGACAAGAACAGATGCAGAGATCCACAGCCAGACAAGCAAAGAAAGAAAATCCTTGGAACACAAAACTCTAAATGGGACGTCTCCATCAATCCCTCCCCTCCAAGCTCATGGAACCCCTCAGAAGAGAGCCTGGAAAGAGTGTAAGAGCCAGAGAGGATGGGAAATAAATTAGTTAATACCTTTAAAGGATTTATAAGAGTCTCTTATATAATAAGCAACATGGACATGTCCAGAATTTTTTAATGAGTCTTTCATAAAAGGTGTTAAAAGGAGCAGTGTGGTAGTTTGAATGAGAATGGCCGCTTAGCCTCACATGTTTAAATGCTTAATCACCGGTTAGTGCAGCTGTCTAGGAATGATTAGGAGGCGTGGCCTTGTTGAAGCTAGTGTGGCCTTGTTGGAGGACATATGTTACTAGGAGTGGACTTTCGAAAGCCCATGCCAAGCCCTGTTCCCCTCACCCCGCGTGCTGCCAGCAGTTAGGAATGTAAAAGTCCAGCTACTTCTCCAATACTATGCTTACCTACTGCTCCATGCCACACCGCGATGATAATGGACTAACCCTCTGAAATGCAAGCAAGCCCCCAATACTTTAAATGCTTTCTTTTATAAGAGTTACCTTGGTCACAGCGTCCCTTCACAACAAGAGAATAAATCAGCCAAAAATAAAACTTATTTAAATCACAAGTTCATATAAAATATTAAAACATGTCACAAGCACTTTTCACACAAGAAATTCATATTCTTTTTTTATGTTTATGAATGGGTGTTTTGCCTGGATGTACATTTGTGTGCCACAGGCATGCAGTACCTGTGGAAACCAGAAGAGGACATCAGAACCCCAGGAACTGAAGTTGGAGACGCTTGTGAGCCTTCAGGTCGGTGCTGGGAATCAAATATTGGGACCGCTGCATGAGCACTTACTGCTCCTGACTGCTGAACCATCTCTCCAGCTGTAATAAGGCACAAGTGGGACCTTTGTGGTGGCTCCAAACCATGGCGGGTAATGGACAGACAAATATGCCATGGGAAGGAGATGGAATGTGAAGTTTTATTAAAAGCGGGGAGTAGAGGGAGAGGAAAGGCGAGAGAGACAGAGAAAGAGTGACAGGGGGAGCAGGAGAGGGAGAGAGACACAGAGAGCTACCTCTTCAGAAAAACAGCGGGGTGGACAGGGGTAGGCATGGGAACCAAGCGATTGGGAGTGGGTGGAGCTTCTTCTTAAAGAGACAGGGGGTACTCTCTGGATTCATGCTTCTGAGTGACAGGGAAGGTCAGCATAATCCTACCAGTCACTCATATCCTTTCTGAAATATTAATCAAGCTTAATAAATTAGTATGGTAGGCACCCTGAAGTATAAATGGTTTAGGGTATAAGGTATAATCAACTTTGGGATGGATGTCGAATTTTTAAAACATATATAAATATACACACACATTCTAGAATAAATTAGCTTGCTAGATTTGAAAATGTATCGAGGCGGAAAGTAATTGTGTACGACTTTATTTCCAGCACTCAGAAGGCAAAGGCAGGCAGATCTCCGAGTTTGAGGCCAGCCTGGTCTACAGAGTGAGTTCCAGGTCAGCCAGGACTACACAGAGAAAACCTGTCCTGAAAAAAAG